>NC_086444.1:990373830-990673830 GCF_028390025.1 Pseudophryne corroboree
GAAGCTCTTTGTTCTCCGACACATAATCTGGAAATGGCTCTAGCAAAAATAATAAAAAGCATCATATTATATACATTTCAAGCAAGCTCATGTTCTTCTATGTTTTCCACTGAATCACTATCAAAGCCATTATGCTGGAAACTCAAAATAAATCAAATATCTTTTATCACGTATGGAATGGGAATGGATCTAATGCAATCAAATACAATAAGACTGCATGAATCAACTTAAGCAATTTATAAAGATGTTATCTTGTTGACGACACCAGATGTTCCAGATCTATGTTCTTGACATGACATCACCCTAAAGCTATAAGAATACATTCCATTTCAATTCTTTCACATATGTATCGTTTCCTGATATTTTCTTATAATTTACTGATCACACCCATCTCTGTGAAAACCTTAATGTTAAACCATGATTTCAAGGTGGCTGGAAAGCTTGATGTTAATTCGCAATACTTAAATAAGATCGATGTTATGATTATCTACAAATTGTAAGCTGACAATCAGTATCACAGAGTACCGATGCTCAGGCTCCACAGTTCTGGAGAAACTCACATTTGCTGGCCCATGTGATGGTCACTTGGCCAGGGCCATCAGCCTAGGAGGTACAATGGCTACACCACTTAATGTAACATGGTTATAAAGTGGATCATCACGTGGCACATACTGTATGACCATCATAAGAACTAGAGTTCTTATACCATAATGAAGGCACATAGGGACTGATTCTGAGACGCACGTAATGCTGAAATTCACACAAAGCATAATGCCTTTATAACTCTGCATTTGTCTAAAACTCTAATAATACCCCTTCCAGACTAGCATACATTTCCTGGCTTATTGCAAGTGATTACCCGGGATTTTGCTTAGTCTGAAACGGGCCCTAAGGAATAACCGGGTTGAGCATCCCGGCATTTCATCCCAGGTTGCGACCTGGGTTGAAATCGGAATCGACCCGGGATGTGGTACCCCTACCCGTGTTACTGAACCCGGGACTGTTAAATGGACACTTCCTTGGACGTTGAAACGATGCTGTCATCACCCAGCGCCCGGAGAGCATAGAGGAGACAGACAGCATGGTGACTTGGAGCGATGAAAAGGCCAGAAATCTCAGCATAAGGGAGGAGGAACAAATAAAGAGACAGATCACAGGCACAGTAAAGGATGCCAATTTTTTTTTATAAAACTCCGAACTACACACTGGTACTCTGTTGGCCATGACTGCTGCAAAGCTGTGAGTAGACACCAACCCTCCCTCTGCTCCCCTATTGTGATCTCATCTTTGTGAGCCTGGAAAAGACAATTTCTAATGGTGGCATTTAGAGTTGTTTTGAAGGGATGACCCAGGTTCAGTGTAAATGGGGATGATCCTGAGTCTGAGTGCAGTGTAAATGGGGACATTTCCCGTGTTATGTCCAGGAGCATCCCCAGTGGTTAATACCGGATATGACCCGGGACTGTGAATGCTTAAGGGGTATAAGCCGCACAGCACTTTCATCTCACTGTGTCTATGCACAGAGGCACATTTGCAATTGAGACGCCCGGTATGAGAAGTACACTGGAAATGTGCTGGGCATTGGGGGTAATTCCAATTTGATCGCAGCAGGAAATTTTTTAGCAGTTGGGCAAAACCATGTGCACTGCAGGGAGGCAGATATAACATTTGCAGAGAGAGTTAGATTTGGGTGTGGTGTGTTCAATCTGCAATCTAAATTGCAGTGTAAAACTAAAGCAGGCAGTATTTACCCTGCACAGAAACAAAATAACCCACCCAAATCTAACTCTCTCTGCAAATGTTATATCTGCCCCCCCTGCAGTGCACATGGTTTTGCCCAACTGCTAAAAAATTTCCTGCTGCGATCAACTTGGAATTACCCCCATTATCGGGAGGTGACTGGGAGTGGCTATTCAGACAAACAAAGATGATCCGTCTTATGGGCGTGTTATTAGGGCATCACAACATGTCGCTGAACTGGTTGCAGACTAGGACGCTTAGATGCTCACATTGGAGACCACACTCTGACAGAGAATCTGCACCTAGCATGGGGCTTGTGTAAGTTTCGATAGTGTGACCAATGGTTGTGTCCATAGATGCACCAACAGGTAGTTTTTGCATCTAAGGACATGCAAAGTTAGCATCTCAGTCCTTGCACATTCAGACACAAGCTTGTACACCAGGAATATGCAAAAAGTCGCATATGCAACACCATCAAAAGACGCACACACGGGCGCTTCCAGTAGCAGCCCGTTCAGTAGCAATCACAACGTCTGCTGGGGGAGGGGGTAAAGCAGTGGCTCATAGTATCTGTGGCAACCAACAGCATTCAGTACAATAAGTATGTCAGAAACATCCCTAATTTTAGTATCAGTTAGCACCACCACAACCTCCCCCCCCCACCCCCACCACCACCCACACATACAAACACACACCCTCCTCACCCTGGGCAGCTACCCCAAAACTACCTGTCCTAATGGTAATGGCAACATCTCTTATGATCTAAATGTTACCATAAAATACTGCAGCCATCACTGTTACTAATGAACATACCAGTCATTTTATTGCATTAAATGAAGGGACAACATTTAAGCCAATACTTCCGAGAACCTTACTGAAATAACAGAAAATAACTGGCTGCTGAAGAAACAGTATTGCACAGCAATTAAGCAATCTCTTTGTTTACAATGATGAGACTGGATGCCAGATTTTCAGCACAGGCTGCTCTAGCTTGGAATGTCCTAAAGGTCATAATTCCAATTACGTGCTGGTTGGACTATGAGGGAAAATTACATTTACGGACAAGGCTGTAGTTTCCCGGTTTTAATATTAAAAAATGTACATCTAGTGATTAATTGTCTATTAATGGTCCTTAATTATTCAGAACATTGTTGCATATGATGATGTCTATAAACAATTCTAGAGAGCCAATAAATCTGAAATACTGTACAGGTTGATTTAATGTGAGATACCGTAGGATCAATATTCACAAATGATGTAATTTTATCTAACCTAGAAGCCACCCTAGTTCACAGGAGACCTTGCACTAGTGCAGATTTACCAAGCAATTTTAGATGTAAAGAATTGTAGTCAATTTTAGGTTTTGTGACATGGATGTTGTGGAAATAAAGTCATGGGCATAATCCGTTTTCAAAGTCTTTATTGCAAGTCTTGAACAATCAAAGTATTGGAGTGAAATGAAGGACATTACCTGTATAACATGCTACCATGCAACTTTGCTTAATGGTAGAATTATCAGGCAGTAGATCACTTGCCTTTGACTTCCTTTCTCTCTGAAAGCTTTACTTAGATTGATTAGCACAAGGCAAAATTGCTCCCAATGCTAATGCTATCCATTCACTTCTCCCTCAGGAATCGGGCACACAATTGTGATCTCTTTTTTTTCCCGTTATCATTGCAGTGTATAGCCTGTAGACTAACACCATCTGGGCCACACATTCTGGAGCTTTATAAATTTGGCAATTAAGCAGCCAACATAGAAACCCTCAGTACATTCAAACAATACCAGACATTTCCTGATACTAGCTAAAAATGGGATATCCCACAAATTTCTGTTCTTAAATAGAACCCTAACTTTTTAGAATCATGGCTCCCTAGAGTATCAAAAATTTTCACGCCACTCCTAGGCCAAAAGTTTCTTATTGAGAGTTTTAGAAAACAATAAGTAAATTATGTTTATGTATCATCCTTTGTTTCTTTAGTGTGGTGCGGGACAATATTTGCTTCTGTTTGTCCTCATATTTTATAATTGGCAGCCACAAGCACTGGATTTGTCTATTACTTTGACCAAAAATAGTTTGAATTGTTCCTGGACCACCAATCCAAGGCACCTCTGCTAGTGTCCTGAGGGCCCTAACATCACAGAGTCATGGAGTATGAGGCAGCAGTTAGTACTATTTGCAAATTGTATCGTAGTGTAGTATGTTGCCAGAATATGGTGGCAAAATGGAGAGTAAATGGTAATATGGAGGGGGGGGGGGCTGTGGCAAAAATGATGCTGATTAGTGACATTAAAGGCAGGTACACAATAGACGATTCTGACACAATAACGGTAAAGATAAAGATTTCCCTTGAAATTTACCCAGCTGCAGAATGAAAGATAAAGTGCATATGCACTGAATGATATAGTGAACTATATCATTCAGTGACATCACCGATCCCATCAGGACCAGCTCGAGGCACACTCCTTAGGCATGGCCGTCTGTCCGATAACTCAAATCAGTCGCTGGTTCATTAGCCAATCAGAACTCGTGGATCGGCAGCAGTGACTCCTGATTGGCTGGTGGACCATGAGCTTTGATTGACTTATGAACTGGAGCCATATTTCAGATGGCCGCCACCGGAGACCAGACTGAGGGGCAGAAGAGGCGCGCACTGCCTTCTCCTCCCCTCGGTCGCAGCAAAAGAGCCCAGCAGCAGCCAGCAGAGCCCGACGGCAGCCAGCAGAACCCGGTAGCGGTGACAGCAGCAGAGGAACCCATAGCCGGTACGCAGTGCTACTGGGAACATATGTGTGGATGGCACTACAAGGGGCATATGTGTATCTGGCACTATACTGGTGACATATGTGTATCTGGCACTATACTGGGGGCATATGTGTATCTGGCACTATACTGGGGGAATATGTGTATCTGGCATTATACTAGGGGTAAAATGTGTAACTGGCACTATACTGGGAACGTTACATGTAACTGTCATTATACTGGAGACGTTATGTGCATCTGACACTATACTGGGGACGTTATGTGTATCTGGCACTATACTGCTATTATATGTGTATCTGTATCTATACTGAGACGTTATGTTTCACTAACACTATACTGGAACGCTATGTGTATCTGACACTATACTGGGGACATTATGTGTAAGGAGCAGGGCCAGTTCTTATAAAAAGATAGGAGCTTACTTCATATGGGGGCGTGGTCAGTTACGCCCCCATTTTTCCCCCTTGAAGCGCCGCTGAAAGAAAAAAAAAGAAAAATTTATACTTACGATCCCCGCGTCTGATTCGAGACCCCTGCAGACCTCCGCCGGCGCCGCTCTTCTCCTCTTCTCTCCTCGGAGCTATGGGAGAGACGTCAGTCATGACATCTCTCCCATACCACAGCACAGACACTAGAGGTCAATTATGACCCCTAGCGTCTGTGCCACAATGCTGTGCGGTGCGCGATGATGTCATCGCGCACCGCACAGCAAAGGTCCTCTCCACGAAAGGGTTCCCTTTGCAGTGGGGGACCAGCGGGGGGCACTGCGGGTGGCACATGGCGGATCTTGACATGGTGCGGCGCCATCCGGATGTGGCAAGATCCGCTACTGGTTAGGAGCACTACGGTGGACATTGTGCGTAATGCTGCTAATTGTGTGTGCATGTGTAGAGGGCGGTGTGATTATATATTTATAGTTTGATATAATAATATAAAATTGCCACGCCCACTTGCCCAGGAGCACGGCTCTGCTTCCCATCCCTGAACATGCAGTCATGAACATGAAAGTTATAGCCTAAATTGGACTGCATATTCAGTTGATATAGATAAATGATAACGACCGGCGGAACAGCACGCATAGTTATCATTATAGTGCATACCACTTGAGGATATGCATGATAATATCTTTATCGTGAATATTGTCCACTTATAACGGCTAGTGTGTATGCCCCTTTACATTTATATTGAGTGCGTAAGTCTGACAATATTATCATTTATATATATAGCGCTAATTATGAGACAGTGGGGAACAGGGAATATTTGTCAGTCACATCAGTCACTACCATATTGGAGTTTATAGTCAGTATTTCCTTCACTGACCAGTATTATTTTGGAGTGTGGGAGGAAACAGGAGTATACCTGATAGATACTCACACATGCAGGTATTCAGAGCCATAATAAGCACATTACTGTAGCATTACCCACATTTTTGCCATCATACACTGTGCTAACCTAACCCTTCCTTGCCACAGTTGTAATTACACAAGAGAGTACACTGCAAGAAACCTTTACCTAAGCAGTTGATTGGTCTTATGACTAATATTATGAAATATTATTTTCAAGTAAATATTTTAGGCGGGAAAAGACATATTCCACTATCAATATAATGTGTTCACTGTCCCACTTTGGGCCAGAAGTCCCGCTTTTAAACTTCAATTTGCATACCTTCAACTGTTCCAATTTTGAAAGACACAGAAAAAAAAACAAGGTACTAAGGGAGAGATGTATGAAAAACGGACGTTATGTGCCTGTGGGCATATCACCACATTATCGTGGTGATACACCCGGACGTTCTATCACAATGTATGATATGTGTGCCTGCCGGTGTTGAAGGGCGTCATCTCACCTGTCCTGCGATAACGCTTCTCCCACATCGGCTATGCTGGGATCACTGCCGCTGGCTTTCTGCGCATGCGTTCATTTGACCTTCGCCCTGCTGGCGGCCAGACGCGCATGCGCAATTGGGCTGGCCGCTCACCACCGCCGGATGTGACAGGAAGCTCAGCCTTAGAGAATAGGAGGTGCGGCCGGGACTGAGGTGAGTGGGGAGTAAAGCTTTATTGTACAAATGTCAATAACACAAACAAAAAAAACTTCCCCGAATGCTTTAGCCAGACATCGTCTGCCCGGGGGAGACGTTCCGGGCCAGCGGACTTAGGAGGCGAAAAGTTACAGCAGAGGCAATCATTCATTGCCTCTGTCCTTCGTCTCTCATTCTCCACTGCGGGGAAGCGGTAAGCGACGGGGGGCGCGCGGCTGTCAGTACACATGGCGTTAACATGCCATTCATACATTATTGGGAAGCGCTAAATGCAGGATTTAGGTGCACTGTGGTCAGCAGAAACCACAGTGCACTTTCATACATCTGCCCCTAAGTACCTCCTGACACCAATTAAAAAAGCTCAGTGTTTAGTAATAGTTTGCCTGCAGCTCTCCAGTACAGAAGGGACTACTCCGCCCGTTAAAGCAAGAAACAACAAAAAAGAAGTCCAGAAAGCACTGGCTCAACTATGTTTAAAAAGATTTTTTATTTTATTTTTGCATAAAAATATCTGACTATAAACCTTTAAAGCTGGTTATTTTATATGTATATGACAGTTAATGGGTTTCACCTCTTTACTATCCGAATATGCAATATACACACATAAACACTATTACTAACATCTAACCTTGGGCAATTATTTATATGAAGATACTAGTGATGAGCGGGTTCGGTTTCTCGGAAACCGTACCCCCCCGAACTTCAGCCTTTTTACACGGGTCCGAGCCGTGCTCGGATTCTCCCGTGTGGCTCGGGTAAACCGAGCGCGCCCGAACGTCATCATCCCGCTGTCGGATTCTCGCGAGATTCGGATTCTATATAAGCAGCCGCGCGTCGCCGCCATTTTCACACGTGCATTGAGATTGATAGGGAGAGGACGTGGCTGGCGTCCTCTCCGTTATAGTCATAATAGAAAAAACTAAGAGTGACATTGTTATAATTGTGGGGAGGATTGGGGACGGGGAGCAGCTGTTAGGAGTACAGTGCAGGGTTTTGCTGATAGTAGTGAGTGTGACCACCAGTTTAATCCGTTCTCTGCCTGTAAAAAACGCTCCATACCATATCTGTGCTCAGTGTGCTGCATGATATATCTGTGCTGAGTGCACTGCTCACACTGCCTAATTGTGGGGACTGGGGAGCAGTTATAGCAGGAGTACAGTGCACAGTTTTGCTGACAGTGACCACCAGTCCAGTATACGTTTGTCTGCCTGAAAAACACTCCTGTGGTGGCTTTTTTTCTTTATACTAGTAGTTTAGCAGTCTGCTGACAGTGTCCACTGTCCACCAAGTCCATTTATTATACAGTATATTATATATATAGCAGTACGGTAGGCCACGGCTGTATTTACCTCTGTGTCGTCACTCGTCGTCCATAAGTAATAATAGTATACTATCCATCCATCTACATTGTATACCTGTGGTGGCTTTTTTTTCTTCATAATAGTTTAGCAGTCTGCTGACAGTGTCCACCAGGTCCGTTATTATTATTCTGTATATATTATATATATATAGCAGTACGGTAGGCCACGGCTGTACCTACCTCTGTGTCGTCACTCGTCGTCCATAAGTAATAATAGTATACTATCCATCCATCTACATTGTATACCTGTGGTGGCTTTTTTTCTTCATACTAGTTTAGCAGTCTGCTGACAGTGTCCACCAGGTCCGTTATTATTATTCTGTATATATTATATATATAGCAGTACGGTAGGCCACGGCTGTACCTACCTCTGTGTCGTCACTCGTCGTCCATAAGAAATAATACTATACTATCCATCCATCTACATTGTATACCTGTGGTGGCTTTTTTTTCTTCATACTAGTTTAGCAGTCTGCTGACAGTGTCCACCAGGTCCGTTATTATTATTCTGTATATATTATATATATAGCAGTACGGTAGGCCACGGCTGTACCTACCTCTGTGTCGTCACTCGTCGTCCATAAGTAATAATAGTATACTATCCATCCATCTACATTGTATACCTGTGGTGGCTTTTTTTTCTTCATACTAGTTTAGCAGTCTGCTGACAGTGTCCACCAGATCCGTTATTATTATTCTGTATATATTATATATATAGCAGTACGGTAGGCCACGGCTGTACCTACCTCTGTGTCGTCACTCGTCGTCCATAAGTAACAATAGTATACTATCCATCCATCTACATTGTATACCTGTGGTGGCTTTTTTTTCTTCATACTAGTTTAGCAGTCTGCTGACAGTGTCCACCAGGTCCGTTATTATTATTCTGTATATATTATATATATAGCAGTACGGTAGGCCACGGCTGTACCTACCTCTGTGTCGTCACTCGTCGTCCATAAGTAACAATAGTATACTATCCATCCATCTACATTGTATACCTGTGGTGGCTTTTTTTTCTTCATACTAGTTTAGCAGTCTGCTGACAGTGTCCACCAGGTCCGTTATTATTATTCTGTATATATTATATATATAGCAGTATGGTAGGCCACGGCTGTACCTACCTCTGTGTCGTCACTCGTCGTCCATAAGTAATAATACTATACTATCCATCCATCTACATTGTATACCTGTGGTGGCTTTTTTTTCTTCATACTAGTTTAGCAGTCTGCTGACAGTGTCCACCAGGTCCATTATTATTATTCTGTATATATTATATATATAGCAGTACGGTAGGCCACGGCTGTACCTACCTCTGTGTCGTCACTCGTCGTCCATAAGTAATAATAGTATACTATCCATCCATCTACATTGTATACCTGTGGTGGCTTTTTTTTCTTCATACTAGTTTAGCAGTCTGCTGACAGTGTCCACCAGGTCCGTTATTATTATTCTGTATATATTATATATATAGCAGTACGGTAGGCCATGGCTGTACCTACCTCTGTGTCATCACTCGTCGTCCATAAGTAATAATAGTATACTATCCATCCATCTACATTGTATACCTGTGGTTGCTTTTTTTTCTTCATACTAGTTTAGCAGTCTGCTGACAGTGTCCACCAGGTCCGTTATTATTATTCTGTATATATTATATATATAGCAGTATAGTAGGCCACGGCTGTACCTACCTCTGTGTCGTCACTCATTGTCCATAAGTAATAATACTATACTATCCATCCATCTACATTGTATACCTGTGGTGGCTTTTTTTTCTTCATACTAGTTTAGCAGTCTGCTGACAGTGTCCACCAGGTCCGTTATTATTATTCTGTATATATTATATATATAGCAGTACGGTAGGCCACGGCTGTACCTACCTCTGTGTCGTCACTCGTCGTCCATAAGTAATAATACTATACTATCCATCCATCTACATTGTATACCTGTGGTGGCTTTTTTTTCTTCATACTAGTTTAGCAGTCTGCTGACAGTGTCCACCAGGTCCGTTATTATTATTCTGTATATATTATATATATAGCAGTACGGTAGGCCACGGCTGTACCTACCTCTGTGTCGTCACTCGTCGTCCATAAGTAATAATAGTATACTATCCATCCATCTACATTGTATACCTGTGGTGGCTTTTAGTTGTGCGCAAAATATGGAGAACAAAAATGTGGAGGTTAAAAAAATAGGGAAAGATCAAGATCCACTTCCACCTCGTGCTGAAGCTGCTGCCACTAGTCATGGCCGAGACGATGAAATGCCATCAACGTCGTCTGCCAAGGCCGATGCCCAATGTCATAGTACAGAGCATGTAAAATCCAAAACACAAAAGATCAGTAAAATGACCCAAAAATCAAAATTAAAAGCGTCTGAGGAGAAGCGTAAACTTGCCAATATGCCATTTACGACACGGAGTGGCAAGGAACGGCTGAGGCCCTGGCCTATGTTCATGGATAGTGGTTCAGCTTCACATGAGGATGGAAGCACTCATCCTCTCGCTAGAAAAATGAAAAGACTTAAGCTGGCAAAAGCACAGCAAAGAACTGTGCGTTCTTCGAAATCACAAATCCCCAAGGAGAGTCCAATTGTGTCGGTTGCGATGCCTGACCTTCCCAACACTGGACGGGAAGAGCTTGCGCCTTCCACCATTTGCACGCCCCCTGCAAGTGCTGGAAGGAGCACCCGCAGTCCAGTTCCTGATAGTCAAATTGAAGATGTCAGTGTTGAAGTACACCAGGATGAGGATATGGGTGTTGCTGGCGCTGGGGAGGAAATTGACAAGTAGGATTCTGATGGTGAGGTGGTTTGTTTAAGTCAGGCACCCGGGGAGACACCTGTTGTCCGTGGGAGGAATATGGCCATTGACATGCCTGGTCAAAATACAAAAAAAATCAGCTCTTTGGTGTGGAATTATTTCAACACAAATGCGGACAACAGGTGTCAAGCCGTGTGTTGCCTTTGTCAAGCTGTAATAAGTAGGGGTAAGGACGTTAACCACCTCGGAACATCCTCCCTTATACGTCACCTGCAGCGCATTCATCATAAGTCAGTGACAAATTAAAAAACTTTGGGCGACAGCGGAAGCAGTCCACTGACCAGTAAATCCCTTCCTCTTGTAACCAAGTTCACGCAAACCACACCACCAACTCCCTCAGTGTCAATTTCCTCCTTACCCAGGAAAGCCAATAGTCTTGCAGGCCATGTCACTGGCAAGTCTGACGAGTCCTCTCCTGCCTGGGATTCCTCCGATGCATCCTTGAGTGTAACGCCTACTGCTGCTGGCGCTGCTGTTGTTGCTGCTGGAAGTCGATGGTCATCCCAGAGGGGAAGTCGGAAGACCACTTGTACTACTTCCAGTAAGCAATTGACTGCCCAACAGTCCTTTGCGAGGAAGATGAAATATCACAGCAGTCATCCTGCTGCAAAGCAGATAACTGAGGCCTTGGCAGCCTGGGCGGTGAGAAACGTGGTTCCGGTATCCATCGTTACTTCAGAGCCAACTATAGACTTGATTGAGGTACTGTGTCCCTGGTACCAAATACCATCTAGGTTCCATTTCTCTAGGCAGGCGATACCGAGAATGTACACAGATGTCAGAAAAAGAGTCACCAGTGTCCTAAAAAATGCAGTTGTACCCAATGTCCACTTAACCATGGACATGTGGACAAGTGGAGCAGGGCAGACTCAGGACTACATGACTGTGACAGCCCACTGGGTAGATGTATTGCCTCCCGCTGCAAGAACAGCAGCGGCGGCACCAGTAGCAGCATCTTGCAAACGCCAACTCATTCCTAGGCAGGCTACGCTTTGTATCACCGCTTTCCAGAATACGCACACAGCTGAAAACCTCTTACGGCAACTGAGGAAGATCATCGCAGAATGGCTTACCCCAATTGGACTCTCCTGGGGATTTGTGGCATCGGACAATGCCAGCAATATTGTGCGTGCATTACATCTGGGCAAATTCCAGCACGTCCCATGTTTTGCACATACCTTGAATTTGGTGGTGCAGAATTATTTAAAAAACGACAGGGGCGTGCAAGAGATGCTGTCAGTGGCCAGAAGAATTGCAGGCCACTTTCGGCGTACAGGCACCGCATACAGAAGACTGGAGCTCCACCAAAAACACCTGAACCTGCCCTGCCATCATCTGAAGCAAGAGGTGGTAACGAGGTGGAATTCAACCCTCTATATGCTTCAGAGGATGGAGGAGCAGCAAAAGGCCATTCAAGCCTATACATCTGCCCACGATATAGGCAAAGGAGGTGGAATGCACCTGTCTCAAGCACAGTGGAGAATGATTTCAACATTGTGCAAGGTTCTGCAACCTTTTGAACTTGCCACACGTGAAGTCAGTTCAGACACTGCCAGCCTGAGTCAGGTCATTCCCCTCATCAGGCTTTTGCAGAAGAAGCTGGAGGCATTGAAGGAGGAGCTAAAACAGAGCGATTCTGCTAGGCATGTGGGACTTGTGGATGGAGCCCTTCATTCGCTTAACCAGGATTCACGGGGGGTCAATCTGTTGAAATCAGAGCACTACATTTTGGCCACCGTGCTCGATCCTAGATTTAAAACCTACGTTGTATCTCTCTTTCCGGCAGACACAAGTCTGCAGAGGTTCAAAGACCTGCTGGTGAGAAAATTGTCAAGTCAAGCGGAACGCGACCCGTCAACAGCTCCTCTTCACATTCTCCTGCAACTGGGGGTGCGAGGAAAAGGCTAAGAATTCCGAGCCCACCCGCTGGCGGTGATGCAGGGCAGTCTGGAGCGAGTGCTGACATCTGGTCCGGACTGAAGGACCTGCCAACGATTACTGACATGTCGTCTACTGTCACTGCATATGATTCTGTCACCATTGAAAGAATGGTGGAGGATTATATGAGTGACAGCATCCAAGTAGGCACATCAGACAGTCCGTACGTATACTGGCAGGAAAAAGAGGCAATTTGGAGGCCCTTGCACAAACTGGCTTTATTCTTCCTAAGTTGCCCTCCCTCCAGTGTGTACTCCGAAAGAGTGTTTAGTGCCGCCGCTCACCTTGTCAGCAATCGGCGTACGAGGTCACTTCCAGAAAATGTGGAGAAGATGATGTTCATTAAAATGAATTATAATCAATTCCTCCGTGGAGACATTCACCAGCAGCAATTGCCTCCAGAAAGTACACGGGGACCTGAGATGGTGGATTCCAGTGGGGACGAATTAATAATCTGTGAGGAGGGGGATGTACACAGTGAAAGGGGTGATGAATCGGATGATGATGATGAGGTGGACATCTTGCCTCCGTAGAGCCAGTTTGTGCAAGGAGAGATTGATTGCTTCTTTTTTGGTGGGGGCCCAAACCAACCAGTCATTTCAGTCACAGTCGTGTGGCAGACCCTGTCGCTGAAATGATGGGTTCGTTAAAGTGTGCATGTCCTGTTTATACAACATAAGGGTGGGTGGGAGGGCCCAAGGACAATTCCATCTTGCACCTCTTTTTTCTTTCATTTTTCTTTGCGTCATGTGCTGTTTGGGGAGTATTTTTTTGAAGGGCCATCCTGCGTGACACTGCAGTGCCACTCCTAGATGGGCCAGGTGTTTGTGTCGACCACTAGGGTCGCTTAGCTTAGTCACACAGCTACCTCATTGCGCCTCTTTTTTTCTTTGCGTCATGTGCTGTTTGGGGAGTATTTTTTTGAAGGGCCATCCTGCGTGACACTGCAGTGCCACTCCTAGATGGGCCAGGTGTTTGTGTCGGCCACTAGGGTCGCTTAGCTTAGTCACACAGCTACCTCATTGCGCCTCTTTTTTTCTTTGCGTCATGTGCTGTTTGGGGAGTATTTTTTTGAAGGGCCATCCTGCGTGACACTGCAGTGCCACTCCTAGATGGGCCAGGTGTTTGTGTCGGCCACTAGGGTCGCTTAGCTTAGTCACACAGCTACCTCATTGCGCCTCTTTTTTTCTTTGCGTCATGTGCTGTTTGGGGAGTATTTTTTTGAAGGGCCATCCTGCGTGACACTGCAGTGCCACTCCTAGATAGGCCAGGTGTTTGTGTCGGCCACTAGGGTCGCTTAGCTTAGTCACACAGCTACCTCATTGCGCCTCTTTTTTTCTTTGCGTCATGTGCTGTTTGGGGAGTATTTTTTTGAAGGGCCATCCTGCGTGACACTGCAGTGCCACTCCTAGATGGGCCAGGTGTTTGTGTCGGCCACTTGGGTCGCTTATCTTAGTCACACAGCTACCTCATTGCTCCTGTTTTTTTCTTTGCGTCATGTGCTGTTTGGGGAGTATTTTTTGGAAGTGCCATCCTGCGTGACACTGCAGTGCCACTCCTAGATGGGCCAGGTGTTTGTGTCGGCCACTAGGGTCGCTTAGCTTAGTCACACAGCTACCTCATTGCGCCTCCTTTTTTATTTGCGTCATGTGCTGTTTGGGGAGTATTTTTTTGAAGGGCCATCCTGCGTGTCACTGCAGTGCCACTCCTAGATGGGCCAGGTGTTTGTGTCGGCCACTTGGGTCGCTTATCTTAGTCACACAGCTACCTCATTGCGCCTCTTTTTTTCTTTGCGTCATGTGCTGTTTGGGGAGTATTTTTTTGAAGGGCCATCCTGCGTGACACTGCAGTGACACTCCTAGATGGGCCAGGTGTTTGTGTCGGCCACTTGGGTCGCTTATCTTAGTCACACAGCTACCTCATTGCGCCTCTTTTTTTCTTTGCGTCATGTGCTGTTTGGGGAGTATTTTTTTGAAGGGCCATCCTGCGTGACACTGCAGTGCCACTCCTAGATGGGCCAGGTGTTTGTGTCGGCCACTTGGGTCGCTTAGCTTAGTCATTCAGCGACCTCTGTGCAAATTTTAGGACTAAAAATAATATTGTGAGGTGTTCAGAATAGACTGAAAATGAGTGTAAATTATGGTTATTGAGGTTAATAATACTATGGGATCAAAATGACCCCCAAATTCTATGATTTAAGCTGTTTTTTAGGGTTTTTTGAAAAAAACACCCGAATCCAAAACACACCCGAATCCGACAAAAAATTTTCGGTGAGGTTTTGCCAAAACGCGTTCGAGCCCAAAACACGGCCGCGGAACCGAACCCAAAACCAAAACACAAAACCCGAAAAATTGCCGGTGCACATCACTAGAAGATACTAAGTATCTCTCTTTTTGCATGGCCATAGTAAAAATGTGTAATTGCTGTGTTTTATCTACATTTCTATTAATTGTGTATGTGTATATATTGCATAATCAGATATTAAACTGGTGAAATCCATTAACTGTCATATACATATAAAAAAACAGCTTTAAAGGTTTATAGTCAAATATTTTTATGTAAAATTAAAATAAAAAATCTTTTTAAACATAGTTGAACCAGCACTTTATGGAATTCTTTTTTGCTGTTCCAATTTTGTCCTGCATTTCAGACACTGTCCTGCTGTCCCACCCGCAGGCCGCAGTGTCTCGTGGTTGGGGCGGACTTGGGAGTCATCCTGTCACCCACTGCTCTGCTTAGCAGAGCAGGCAGTAAATTGATGCCATGTCTGGGCACAGTTGTGTATTTATTTGTGACAGGGACTTTGGGCAGCCCAACAGCTCCTGGAGCACTGAAGAAAGGTGTTATAAGCTGCAGCAGCAGCTCATCCCTGCTTGCTGATCTGGCTGTCTCCTAGCAACCTGGAGACTGGCTTCTGTGTGTTGCAGCACACCTGTTTGGAAGTGCTTCGTTACCTGACTTCAGCATGTGGTTCTTGTTAAGTCAGGAGCCTGGGTGATGTGCAGTAGCACAGTTGTACTGAGCTAGTAATTAAAGGGTGTCTGGTTGCATTGAACCTTGCCATTGGTTGGTGCTTTCTCTATATTCCCAGTCTGTCCATTACTCTCTGCTGTTCATAGAGCCTGTTTGCCGCGGAAGCCTTTGGCTCTCTGTTTCATAGTCTTGTCCTGTGAGATCCTATGCTAAAGTGTCCTTGCCAGACCCAGTCCTGTCTGGTTCCTGTCTGTCTTGGCTTTAGCTGCAGTGGGGGTTTCTCCACACTATACTTGTTCTTTGTCTTGTCTGTATCTTGGTCTTTCTGTTGTTATCCAGTATAATTTCATTTGCATACAGCTGCTTTATACATACTACCATCTGTGTCTCTATTACTACAGTTCCATTCCATTACAGTCTCTCTCTCTGGCCTGTTTATCAGTGTACATTATCACAGTCCTATTTGTCTGTTCTCTGAACAATTTCTTGTCTCAGTCTTCTTTGCTCCTTTCTGTTGGTACTGTGGTTGCCAGGAGTAACATCCACTGGCCTGGAGCATTCTGTGATGTTTGTATGTCTGTTCTGCTTTCCTTGTCTGTATTCTAATGTCATGCATTACTGTTGTTGCCAATAGCAACTGTGAGTTCAGAGCATTTCCTGCTATTTATGTAACATTTGATTTGTTTCTTGCCTGTCTCTTTAATTAGATCACCCAGCCTGTTAGTTTGTAATTGCCTTCTCTCCTGACTACTTCCCCGTTGCTATTACTAGTGTATCACTCCTTCTGTGTCTCTCAATACCCAGATGTCTCATTAGTACTTTTACCTTATTACTATAATAACCAGTTATGAATTAATTATTCTCTTCTCTTATTCTTGTCCTTGTCGGTATTCTCTTGTCTTGTCCTTGTCTAGTGTAACCCACTTCATGTCAGGTGGGTTCTACTCCAGCATATTTCCTTGCACTTGCCCAGTCTCCAATTGTTTCTCTGTCCACATTAAGATCTGGGGGCATCTGAGTACTGGGAGGACTTAATCCACCAAGGAAAGGTGGCTGCTAAAGGTTAAGCTTTAGAACGCAGGAGACTTGAGGATTGCTGGGCTTGCGTAACACTCCATCAATATACATTCCCCAGATCATTTCAATCAACACTGTCCAAATATACTCCCCAGGTCGTAAAAAAAAAAGGGCCCCCAGCATGCCATAAATGGGAAGGGGGAGTGTGAGTCACAGTTATGGCATTGCTCATGAGGCCATGACCTTGCCACAGGTTCATGCCCCTATAGCCAGGTCACACCCATATAGCAATACCATACCCCTATCTCTATGTGTATGTTGGGAAGTTTGGTTTTTTTATGTTTAAATTGCAGTCAAGTTGACATTGAAAGGCACTGAATCTCAATGGCATAAGGCAAAACAGTAAGTGAAGGTACAGTAATGAATTTGGGTTTTTTTGTCTTACTTATTTTCATTTTAAATCTTATGACTAAATAAGCCACTGAGGCTGGTTCACTCTCCCGAGAAACTTTGTTTACACTCTTACAAGTTGTTGTAAATCCAGGGAGACGTAAAAATAACAAATGTAAAACATTGCTCTGGTTCTCTGGACACAAAGGCCATGCCTAGACTTATATCTTTAGATGTCTTTTCCTAGCAAAACACTGCTCTATTTTTATTGGAATGCGCTGGGATTTTAATTTTTCCCTCTATCGAGCTGTAAACTTCTGAACTCCAAGCAATGTGAATGTATGCTCAGATCTGACGTTAGCTAGCTAATGCATGTCTGAGCAGCGTCTGCTGACAGCTCACCCAATGTGTCAGATGGCATGGCTGGTTTTTCTGATATGGAGATTGTTGCCTCAAGTGGCTAAACGTAGCTGTACTTATCACAATGAGTTAGGGAGTGTGGCTCAGTTACAGGAAGAGATTACCTCACAACACAAGCAGACATTTTCATATGGAGTACTCTGCATTTTACTGCAGGAGACACTCACTTGGATAAAGCGAAGTACATAAATAAATTAAACATTTTTAAAAAGCCGACAGTTTCCTGTTCAGCTTTACAGGCATAGAGGAGAGGATGTATTCGCATATGGAGACAGAGACTGTAGACATCATGGGCCTAATTCAGATGTGGTCGGAGTGGCTATCGCTGCTACTTCCAATAGCTCTGTATTACCCCATTCACACTGCATGAAAAACCTGATATCGACCTGGTATTTTGCCGGGTCGACACGGGTTGATGTGCAGTGTGAACGGGTCACTGTCGAATTCCCAGGTCTCCTGACAACAGTAATTCAACCAGGGAATAAAGAAGGGTTATTCCCGGGTAATTACTGGGTCAGACGCAGTGTGAACGGGTTACCTGTGTCGATGCAACCCGTCACCCATTCACAGCATAGGGAGTGGTGGCGCGGAAATGATCTCATCTCCAACACCGCCTCCACCCCCGCTCCCCAAAGAGGAGGAGGCCCATGTGCAGCCTCCTCTGTTTGAGCCCCCTCCTTTCTGCCGGCAGTGCTGAGAGTCTGAGCACTAAGAGGCTTAGACTCTACTGCACATGCGCAAATCTCTGGGAAAATAGCGCGGCAGCCATTTTCCCTGTGATTTCTCTACTGCGCATGTGCAGAACTCTGTGAAAATGGCCAGAGGGGTAATTATTCAAAAAATGGGTGCAGCTTGTGCAGTGTGGGCCACTCCTGGACTCAGGGGCCCGTGTGCACCACACACACTGCAACCATTATAAATACGGCAGTGGATCCAACAGGATATGAATGAGGGTCCAAATTTGCAATTGCTCAAATTTTACAGAGGTTCACAAGCATGCAAGCCCGCACACCCAGTAACTTTGCCATTAGATGTTTTCCTTGGTATTTGAAGATTTTGTACTGTGGCTGAAGTACTCATTTCCGCTGAGTGTCCAAAAATGAGTGATTGGAATTTGTTAATCGATGGCTGCCAATCATAACTGGGGAAGCATCAGCATTTCTAATATCAATTTGGTTTGCATGCGCGCAGGAGCCTCGCTTCTTCTTTCATAGTGTGCAGCAGAAGATGCCAGGGGACCAACAAACACTCCCAGATTTGCCCACTTAGGAGGCTACACTCCTAGATTGACAGGTTATCGAGCGAATGAAGGATGTTAGTAGAGGTGTGGCTGTGAGTGTTGATTGGGAGACAAAACGCAGCACCACAATGTCTCTGGGGTCTCCCTGACACTCATACAAAATTGTTCAGAGAAGGTATCCCTGGGAAATAAGAATGACAGTAATATTGGAATAAAATTATCAATGCAACCTTTAAATCTGGCTGACATTATTAACCTTAACATCACCTGTTAGAGATCAGAGATGAAGAACAAAATTGGACTTGTAGTCAGTGGGCATTTCTGGGAGGCTACAGGAACATGGCTAAACATGCAGGTGTGTCACTGTAAGGGGCTGCGTCCAAAGACAAACAACCGTTCACGCTGGAAGCCATACTCAGATGGAAAGAAAAAATTGCACCAATAGAAGAGCTCCCCAAGTACACACATTTCCAATACCAGAAAAAAGTGCATGATATTAACCTGCTTTTTCACACAATAAGTGAAACAATAGTCACTATAAATTTGTAAATCCTGTGGTTCTTTGTTTGAAATCAGGGGAAGATTGGGATGGAAAAACAGCCCAGGAAATTTATGGAAGCAGCCCTAATGGGGGTGTGGTCTTTTGAGGGGGTGGGGTTTGTTGAGAGCGACGGGAACCCTCCTCATAGGGCCTGACTGTACGCAATTGCAGCCTTTCTTGCATCTTTTGCAGCAGTTGTGTCTGAGACCAGGGGCAGATTAGGAAAAAAAAGTGGACCTGCAAAATTTTGTAGAAGTGGCCCAAAATGGTGTCAAAGTCGAAAAATATCATGCTGCATGTTGCCATATATTCACCCCATGCGCTTGCCCGCTGCACGTGCACATTCTCTCCCGTGCGTGCGCATACTCGCAGTTGCGTGACGGCGCCTCCACGGCCGTGCGCTCAGGGGCGTGGTATGTGCATTTACGGTAGAGTTTGTGTGCGTCTGGCGGGCGACTCAATCGTTACATAGTTAATCTGAATAGTATGTTTTATAGGTAATGTTTATCTCTTAGTAATAACTGTAAGTTTGTTTAGTGTAACTGGTTCATGGACAGAGAGATCCCTCTTTACATGATACGAAGGGTCAGACAGGTTTTGAGCAGTGGTGTTTAGTATGCAACGGTAGAGTATATTATCAGTAACATTCCGGTATTGGTTTGAAAGAGATTAATTGCTCCTGGTGTATAGTTATGGTTATAAGAAGTTTATGGACATTTACTGTATTTGCAATTCATTATCCATGCGGCGGGAATCCTGAGATTCCCTCCCACCTGAGCATTATGAAATAGTCGCAGCCCACCTATTTGAATCAACCTATGACCTTTTGTTATAATGTGAAGACAGATTCCTGTGTCCAATGAACAATGAGATTGTAGGCCCCTTTGTAGTGTACTGTATGTAGTGTATATAAGAACAGCCAGCCTGGCCAGCTCAGTCTACTCTCCACAACGGTTTTCATCATTGACTAACTAGAGAGCTGGTACCAGGACTGCGCAGCGATCATTCCCCAGTGTGTAAGTTTTTCTCTGTAACCAACTTATTCTCTGTTTGTATTTGCCATACTCTCTCTCTCTCTCTCTCTCTGTTATTGTTTAGGATTAAGAAGCTGTTGTATATTGTATATGTGTAGTTATTATGTTTAGATATTGATGTTAGTCTGTAGTGTATAAGATGTTACTGTATTTTCCTTTTTACATAACTAAACCTCGTTAGTAAAGGTTTTGGAACCTTAGCAAGGTATTGAGTGTTTATTACATTGCTGAGAGTATTCGGAGCGTCTCAATCGTTCAAGCTACTTTTATATTAACAAGGTTAAGAAGCGTTATATCATTACAGTATAAGTATATCCCTTCATTGTGTTGCATACAAGGTTTACTGTGTGTCATTCTGTGAGCGTCTGCGCCGCTTGTATTCCTCTTGTGGGCACGGCGTCCGCTACGCTAGTAGCATAGCATTACGGTACTCGGACCGCCTATAGCGTGCTCGATACCCAGCGTAAGCCGTGAGCGAACGTGCCGCTCGTGCATCTCGACCATGGCCTAGCGTCTGCTACGCTAAGTGCGTACCTTTACGGTACCCCGTACGCCCATTGCGTACTGAGTCTCTTACCAATATATAGTGAATGTTATAAGATAAATATTTAGCTTTATCAATTGGCGGCTCGTCCGTCCTCCACATATCCGCTCTAGCGAACACAAGCAGACTTTATATGTCAGCAAAGGGCGGGAAGGCGTATCCGTTCGTATCCGTGTTGGTGGTGAGGGATACGGTAGTGCTGACTAGATAAGCGTCTGCATCGCTACGCTGTAGGAGTGCTGGTGGAATCCAGAACCGGAAGGTAAGAACAGTACGCTATTGTCTTTTAAAACTGTTTTATTCCTGTTTGATACACATTGCGTACGCAACACACGCACACACCTGCATTTGTCATTTGTGCAATTTCACATCTCGCCTTCCTGTTTGCCATTTATCATTGATAACGTGCTGAGAAAGATTTGTTGCTATTGGTAGTTAAAAGTAAAATTAATACGTAAGGGAGTAATTTGTAAAACACGCACACGGCTTTGCCTAAGATACAAGGAAGTTCTGTGTGGTGTTCAGTAAATGATTACAGTTAAATATCATTTGCATTGATAGAAACGTGTTACTTGTGTTACTGTGGACGTGTCTGGCCTGTGTACACGTGTCCCTAGCAAAGGGCGGGACAAGCGTACGCGACGCAAGGGCTGACGCACGTAGCGTATATTACGCAACGGAGCGTATGGGTACGCCCACATAATACAAATCACACGATAGTATTGTTTTAGTAGGCGATACGGAAGCAAAGCGATAATAGCGCAAGTCAATCTCAGTGTCCTAAATTTTAGCGTAAATAATCCTTCTCTAGTTGTAACTCCTTTGGGACTAGACTGCGATACTGATTGAAAGGGATTTCTGCGCAGAAACGAAAGTAAAGAGTATATGAGGTGAAAGAGTGTGTATACATATATAAGTTTCTAATTTTTGGGTGGAACCACAGGAAATCGAGTTCTCGTGAGGTACATACATGAAAGTGACAGCGCGGTGGCTTGGGAGGCATCCCTTGTTAAACATATTAAAATAAGAGCATTAGAGTATAGCAGACCAGGAGGTCCAGAGACAGACCAGGAGGTCTAGGTACAGCGGACTAGGAAGTCCGCTATAGATAGAGTCAAGAAGCACAACACCAGGAGGGTTGGTGCAATACCCATATAGGCCATTAAGCTCCGGATGAAGGAATTCGCAGCCACAATTTTCGATTCCACTGGTCGTTCCGCACATAAGATTAGTTGCTTATGTGCAGAACGATTGTACCGCACGTAATTGTGTGCATTAGTTTGTAACTTGACCCAGTACCATTTGCGTACGCTAGAGGGGTCATAAACGCTATTTGTACATTCTAACGTGATTTGTGTAATTTTTTTTATTTTAAGGGAGGTTCGCTGGTCACTCGGGAATTCTCTAACAACCAATAGTTACTGGGAAGGGTAAGGGCTCTTCGGATCACACCCACATGTTCCAGTAAATAGAGGTTCAGGTCGCAGGGGCCCTAGGTTGAGTATGCCAGCGCTAAGGCAGTGTGTGGGCGTATTGGTCGACGTGGGCAAGTGAGTGAAGGTACTCGGTAAACTTTCACCGTCGGCCTACCCCGGACATCTTGGTTTTTGTAAGGGTTCGCTGAAGACCCTGATTTGAAGGTCAGAGGTAGTGAAAGCAACACCTGCAAAGATGGGGGCCAGATGTTCAGGTAGGGTTCAACCCTGGTTCAGGTTGATTTAGTAAACCGGCCAATCGGGTCGGCAAGGTATATCATGTGTGAGAAATACGGTTCACACACAGAAGTTTTGTGCGATGAATGGGAAAGAATGACTGTGCATGACGGGGAAAAGTTCCCACGGGTAGGCAGTTTTAGCCCCGAGGTGTTACAAAATCTAAGGAGAAGGATATGTCTCATTAAATCTGCAAAGAGATGGATCAAACATTATGATTATTTACAATTATGGCAACAGGAAGGTGAAATACAAAGAGGATTGGCTCAAGCGGCTGGATCTAACCCTATCAGGAAACTGATAGCCACCGCACCACCACCACCATACATAACGGGAGAGAAAGTGGTTACAGAGAATGGCACACTTGTGTATGATAAACATGCACTTAGTAACTGTATAGATGTTAAGAATAATGTAACTAAGATTGTTGATGCTAATACTAACTCGTGCAAGCTGTACCCTGTTTTAAACTTTCCCCAGGATTGTGACCAAGAGGATGAACCCACAACAATATCGGCACTCTCTCTAGCAGCCACCAGAGCAGAAACAACAGTGGGCACGGCCCAACCAGTAAGAGCAGTATCAAAGGCCCCTAGTGGAGGGACAGGTGAGGTCGTATCAACTGGTAAGTATGGCACTGTACACTATGCTGAAACCATTACACCACATGTTGTAGAATCTACTCAGAATGATGTTATTGAATTTAATCCCTTTAGGGTAATTGCAGTACCAAATGGGAAAACTGACACTTCAGGAGTCACTCCTGTCAGAAACATCGCCATGCACTGCCCCTTTTCCCGAACGGAATTAAGATCAATGGTGTCTGAATTCCCTGATCCTAGGAAAGATCTAGTTGCAAGCCAGAAGTACATTAGAGAGCTAGGAAATACTGTGGAGCCCAATAACAAAGATTGGCGGATATTGCTGAGGGCATGTTTACCCTCCAATGTCGACTCAGCGAGATTTATAGCTGACTGTAGACTAGATGAAGAGGTACCCCTTACTGAGGAGTACAATCAAGATTATGTGAAAAGGATTAATTTGCAGCTGGGAGTATATTTCCCAGCTGTTGCTAAATGGAACAAAATTTTCTCCATCAAGCAAAAAGAGGGAGAAATAGCTGCTGATTATTTTCGTCGGGCACTGCAGGAAATGGCTAAGTATACAGGGATAGAAGACATTAAGACAAATGTGAATCATAGAGAGTAGCAGTATCTGTGTTAATGGATGGTTTAAAGGAAGTATTGAGGACGAGGGTACAGACCACCCAACCATGTTGGCGAGGTTTGTCGGTGGCTACTTTGAGAGAGGCCGCTATTGATCATGATCGGAACATCACCAGACACAGGGAGTCGCAGAGTGATAAGCTGATGGCCGTAAGTATACAGGCCCTTACCACAAGGCCAACTCCGCATAAGTCTCAGACCCCTGTGGGTAAGTCAAATGTGGTAACTTGTTATTACTGTCATAAAGAGGGACATTTTGCACGAGACTGTAGATTGAAAAATGCACAAAAATCATATCAACCCCCTAGACAACGACATGACACACGGAATTGGGATCAAGGACCGCAGAGACGGAGTTATGAGCCACACGCAGGGGAAACAAAAAGGTATCCCCCAAGAAGAGACTGGCAAGTCTCTGATAGTTCCCATTTACCCCCTTAACAGGTAATAGCTGCAAGCGCAATGCAGGGAGGTCACCACATACAATAGGGGTGGGGCCACACCTGTAGTCTGCAGCCAGTGAAATTAATTGCGAGCCTTGGAAGGGAACCCGAGGTCACAATTGATGTAGCTGGTAAATCTCTAAATTTCCTTGTAGATACGGGGGCGGCCAAGTCAGTGATAAATTCGACCGTGGGCATGAGAACCACTGGTAAAACAATTCCAGCCATGGGAGTAACAGGAGTAGTACAACACTACCCTTTAAGCAAACCTGCAGAGATTACGATAGGGCCTTTGCATACCAAGCATTCTTTTCTGCTGGCTGCATCGGCTCCGACTAATCTCCTAGGGAGAGATTTACTGTGCAAAATGGGATGTGTCATATATTGTACTCCTGAAGGTGTGTTCTTGGACATACCCGAAAACCACGCTCTGGAAGTGCAGGATATGCTAGACTCCCCAACAAGATTAATGTCACACACTGTTATTGTAAATAGGTGTCCGTCCAAGGTAGAGGAAATGATTTCCCAGATACCGGAATCACTTTGGACCAAGGATGGACAAGACACTGGATTAATGGCAAACGTAGCCCCAGTAGTTGTACAAGTAAAGGATGGTAGGATAGCTCCAAAAATCCCACAATACCCTCTGAAGCCAGAGGTGGAGTTAGGAGTTTACCCTGTAATAGAGCGCTTGCTACAACAGGGCATTCTGGTAAGGACGTCCAGCACTGCCAACAATAGTCCCATCTTCCCTGTTAAAAAGAGTGGGGGGAGGGGTTACAGATTAGTGCAGGATCTAAGAGGGATCAACAAAATAGTTGAGTCAATTCCCCGTAGTGCCAAATCCAGCTGTCATCCTTATGCAAATCCCTCCCACTGCCAAATTTTTCACTGTGATTGACCTCTGCTCCGCCTTCTTCTCGGTACCTCTGCACCCTGACAGTCAATACTTATTCGCATTCACATACAGAGGAGTTCAGTACACCTGGACTCGATTACCACAAGGTTTCATTGACAGTCCAAGTATTTTCTCACAAGCCTTGCATGATTGTTTACAGTCTTTTCAACCTGAGAGTGGATCAATATTAATACAGTACGTGGATGACCTACTGCTGTGTTCAGATTCACTAGAATCGTCTCTGAGAGATACGAAACAACTCCTGTTTCATCTTTCAGACACCGGACACAAGGTTTCCAAAGACAAGTTACAATTATGCCAGACCAAGGTAAAATATTTGGGACACTGTCTGACACAAGGACTGAGACACCTCACCGCTGATAGAATTCAAGCAATTCGTGACATGACCCTGCCACAAACCCAGCAACAGATTAGAACGTTTTTAGGAATGTGTGGGTATTGCCGTAACTGGATCCCAGGTTTTTCCATACTAGCCTTGCCTTTGCAGGAGATGGTCTCCTCAAACAAACCTGATCGGATTTCGCACACAGACGAGTCTGAGATGGCATTTGAGAGACTTAAACAGTGCCTAACGCAGGCACCAGCATTAGGCATGCCAGATTATGGAAAACCCTTTGAGCTGTACGGAACAGAGAGTGCTGGGTGGGCGGCAGGTGTCTTAACTCAGAAGCATGGTGATGCCAGCAGGCCGGTAGCCTACTATAGCGCTCAGCTAGACACGGTAGCGCGATCCCTCCCCACATGCTTGCAAAGTGTTGCAGTGATAGCATTGCTAGTAAGTAAAAGCGAAGATGTAGTGCTAGGACACAACCTCACAATTCATACACCACATGCAGTGTCAGCTTTACTGAATTCTGCCCAAACCAGACACGTCTCATCAGCGCGGTTTACAAGATGGGAATTGGCGTTGATGGCCCCCGTAAACATCACCATAAGGAGATGCAGCGCACTAAATCCTGCAACATATCTCCCAGGTGTGCCTGGATAGGCACAAAGGGTGGAGGATGAGAGTGATGGTGAAGGAGGATTTAGTAAGGAAAATGACACACATGATTGTATGGAATATTTGACCCAAAATTTCACGGCAAGGCCTGACATCAGTGACAACCCACTGGAAGATGTAGATTTTACTTTCTACACTGACGGCAGTTGTCACAGACAGACGGACTCGGGAGACTTGTGTACTGGATATGCAGTCGTAGATGACCAAGGTACCATAGAAGCGGAACCCCTAGGCCAAAAGACTTCTAACAGCGATACAGAAACCCGACAGAGTGGCTGTTATCAAGTGTAAAGCTCACACGTATAGCCAAGACCCGGTATCACTTGGTAACAGCCGAGCAGACGAAGCTGCTAAATCAGCAGCCAGTACCCCCATACAGACAGACAGCACACAACTGATGGTATTTAATACTGTAAACACACAGAAATTATATGAAATGCAAAATTTGTGTTCACCACAAGAAAAGGCAGTTTGGAGGTCAAAAGGATATGGCCAGGAGTCCTCAGGACTCTGGACAGATGAACAGGGTAAGCCAGTGGCACCCAGAGCATATCTTCCAAGTCTAGCGGAAGCGGCACATGGGCTGACTCATCTAGGCAAAGAAGGAATGTGTAAGTTGGTAAGAGCTTATTGGTGCGCCCCAGGATTTTCTTCCCATGTGGGTAAAAGAGCGATGACATGTCTCACCTGCTTGAGGAAGAATATCGGAAAGGCAATACCAACAGAGCCATCCCATATCCCTCCTAGAGATGGTTCTTTCCAGGTAATACAAATTGATTTCATACAATTGCCACCTTGTAGAAATTTAAAATATGTATTGGTTTGTATTGACGTGTTCTCAAATTGGGTTGAAGCATTTCCAGCGGCCACAAATACCGCTGTGTTTACTGCAAAGAAAATTGTGCAGGAATTTGTGTGTAGGTACGGTATCCCTAGAATCATTGAGAGTGATAGGGGTACCCATTTTACAGGTGAAGTTTTTCAAGCAATGTGTGAGTTGATGGGAATTAATAGTAAGCTGCACACTCCGTACCGCCCCCAGGCGAGTGCGAAAGTGGAAAGAGTAAACAGCACTATTAAAAACAAATTAAGCAAGGTAATGGCTGAAACAAGATTGTTGTGGCCCGAAGCTTTACCAATCGTATTATACAGCATCAGAACCACTCCCAGGTCCCCTCTTAATCTGTCTCCTTTTGAAATTCTGTTTGGTCGACAACCCCATGTTATGATTAACCCCCAGGATGATTTGAAATGTAACAATGAAGTAACTGTAAAGTATTTGGTAAAGATGAGTAAGCAATTGAGGAATCAGAATGATAATCTAAAGTTGGTGATTCCTGATTTGCCAGACAGTAATTGTCATTACATTGAACCTGGGGATTATGTAATGATACGGAATTTTCTACACTCAGGTTGCCTTATTGACAGATGGGAAGGACCATATCAAGTCTTATTGACCAGCACGACAGCATTGAAGGTTGCCGAGAGAGAGACTTGGGTCCATTCGTCTCATTGTAAAAAGGTTGCTGACCCAGAGAGGTCCTGTGATAAAGAACAGACGGTAAAGGTTGTATCACTAGAGTGTCTGTTCCGGGAAGGTTGAGACGACACCTGAGCGCTGAGAATAATAAGACCGGAGACGTTTGTCGAGCCAGATTTCTTTTTCCCTTTTGTTATTTTCTCCAGTTCCCATCTCCCTCCTATTCTCCTTCCCCCTTCTTATTTTTCTCCTTTTCCTCCTATAAGATGGACTTACCCCAAGAGACTGTGATCCGGATTTTCCTGTTGACCATGATGTTGACCAGAGCAGTCTGTTTCGGTGAGAGTACCATGGAGGTCGAGAAAGGATCTGGAATGGGTTCTGATGACCAGGATGGAGGCGTAAATTTCCAAGAGCAACATAATCACTGAGTAAAGGCGAGTATCAGAAAACGATCTGGTAGCATTGACAATAGAAGGAATTGTGAAGGATTGATTGCTGAAGAGAACTGCATCTGTAGGCATTGTGACAATATAGTTGAGGATGGGTGCATCAAGAAATGTCAGTCCAGTTTTAATGTCCACATGGACCGGCATCCATTGAGTGACTATCACTCCTTAGTGGGTACAGTGTTAAATCAGACAGACTGTTGGGTATGCTCTCAAGTACCTCAAGGTCATAGCAAATCAGGACTAGTACCATTCCCTTTAACTGCAGGAGAGGTACTTGAGTTAAGTGGTGGGAGGCCGGTGGACAAGAGGTTTAATATCTCTAGTCCTCCTAGTTTGAAGCTCCACCAATATCATGTGGATAAGTCCTTAGTATGCTTTAACATTTCCAATCCCCGAAAGCCGGGAAATTGGGAAGTGTCATGGAGTAATCAAACCATGACATTTTCATATAGAGCCGATAGAATGCCCATAGAAACAGAGCTTATACGCCAGATAGCCAACAGTGGAAAATATTTCCGGTATAGGTATACTCTAGGAAGTAGGACCATGCGAGTTGGAGAAGTATCACCAGGAAACTGTGCACATATCGTACAACCTGATATGTGTACTAGACAGATGGGAGAGTTAGGGTTAGGAGATTTCACATGGAAAATTTGTAACATGGTTATGTCATACTCCGTCCCATATGTTCTCCCCGATGATGCATATTTCATATGCGGGAGAAAGGCGTATAAGTGGCTTGCCCCAAACTCAGAGGGATTGTGTTACATTGGAAAAGTACTGCCTGAAGTAATGACTGTTTCCCATAACAAAATGAAGGACATTCACCGCGGTGCCCAAGCTCCTTATACTCACACTCATTACGAGCACGTCGTTAAACGACACCTGATAGAGAGGACAGGGCATCCGGCCTCTGATCTGATCCATGAATCCACCGGGATTCAATTCCTACTCGCGTTAGATATCACTCGTACCGCCAGAGGAGTGATAAATTATAGGTATATATCTGCGCTAGCAAACTTGTTAGACAATATCACCGAAATGTATGACGACACGTTCAGGTACACTGGGAAAGAGTTACAAGCCTACAAAACAGAACTGGTTCAGCATAGGATGATTCTCAATTATCTCACAGCAGTGACAGGCGGGTATTGTGTTACCCTAGCAACTCAGTATGGAATAAAGTGCTGCACGTATATTACAAACAGCACTGAGGACCCGGCTGAGGTCATAGACCAAAAGATGGATGACATTTTGCAATTAAAGTGGGAGTTTCGAAGGAAACACAATCTCACACTCGCTGCTGTGGGTAATGAGCTGACCAGTTGGGTGTCATGGTTGAACCCACGAAATTGGTTCTCTGGTTTAGGAGAATGGGCCCAAGGTATTATAATGGACGTAGGGAAATTTCTCTTGTGTATTCTGGTAGTCGTCATATTGGTTGGTCTGATATTTAGATGCGTTCGGGCTTTAACGAAGTGTAAAGGTAGTACCAGAGTGATGAGTCTGAGAAGCGAGGACGCTGTAATAACAACAACTAATTTGATTTATGACCCAACGATAGAGACAATGTTGTGATGAAAATGTGATTCCACGGTCCGTTTCTTTCACCCGTTTCTCCTTTGTTTTCCTCCAAGGTACAAAGACATCCGCTTGGAAGAAGAATTTGACAACCTCTTTTATACAGATCATTGATGAACTATGCCACAGACCCCCAATATCCCTAGTGACTTTAACTTTTACGATAGCCCAATACTTTAGAGACTGTAATTTATGGACAATGGAACAGCTTTTGCTCGCTATTTATAGCAAAAGCACCGAGAGACATCAGACAACATGTACATCAAGACAAGACATCAGACAAGACCTCAATCGGCGACTGTTTATTTAAACTCACATAGTTTACGACTGCATTTATAACGATTGTTTCTTATTTTCATCTCTACAACCTCCAAGTAGGTATCTCACATAGTCGACAGGTGATTCTCACATAGTAGCATTCACATGTCCCCCCCTTCATGTATCATCAACTAAATGTGCTCCCCCATTTGTTGCAACCAAAAGCCGAAAAGAGCTCGGTAGAGTTTGACAGCCCATCCACAGACCCTTGATAAGGGATAAGAAGGATTCAATGTATACTTCGCAATACCTCGAAGCTTGATTTAAAACACGTACGGCACGATGATACATGACCCCTCAAACATGGATTCATACACACATGCTTTTACTATCTCACTAGGTCATACTTTTCCCACCTCCTCCTCTCCCCCCTTTACCCAATCATAAAAAGGTATTTACATGATGACATATATTTTTCTGTTTGAACTGTTTTAGGAAGTGGCAGTTATTGATGACTCTCAAAGGGTGGACTGTCAAAGTCGAAAAATATCATGCTGCACGTTGCCATATATTCACCCCATGCGCTTGCCCGCTGCACGTGCACATTCTCTCCCGTGTGTGCGCATACTCGCAGTTGCGTGACGGCGCCTCCACGGCCGTGCGCTCAGGGGCGTTGTATGTGCATTTACGGTAGAGTTTGTGTGCGTCTGGCGGGCGACTCAATCGTTACATAGTTAATCTGAATAGTATGTTTTATAGGTAATGTTCCCCTTAGTAATAACTGTAAGTTTGTTTAGTGTAACTGGTTCATGGACAGAGAGATCCCTCTTTACATGATTAGAAGGGTCAGACAGGTTTTGAGCAGTGGTGTTTAGTATGCAACGGTAGAGTATATTATCAGTAACATTCCGGTATTGGTTTGAAAGAGATTAATCGCTCCTGGTGTATAGTTATGGTTATAAGAAGTTTATGGACATTTACTGTATTTGCAATTCATTATCCATGCAGCGGGAATCCTGAGATTCCCTCCCACCTGAGCAGTATGAAATAGTCACAGCCCACCTGTTTGAATCAACTTATGACCTTTTGTTATAATGTGAAGACAGATGCCTGTGTCCAATGAACAATGAGATCGTAGGCCCCTTTGTAGTGTACTGTATGTAGTGTATATAAGAACAGCCAGCCTGGCCAGCTCAGTCTACTCTCCACAACGGTTTTCATCATTGACTAACTAGAGAGCTGGTACCAGGACTGCGCAGCGATCATTCCCCAGTGTGTAAGTTTTTCTCTGTAACCAACTTATTCTCTGTTTGTATTTGCCATACTCTCTCTCTCTCTCTCTCTCTCTCTCTCTCTGTTATTGTTTAGGATTAAGAAGCTGTTGTATATTGTATATGTGTAGTTATTATGTTTAGATATTGATGTTAGTCTGTAGTGTATAAGATGTTACAGTATTTTCCCTTTTTACATAACTAAACCTTGTTAGTAAAGGTTTTGGAACCTTAGCAAGGTATTGAGTGTTTATTACATTGCTGAGAGTATTCGGAGCGTCTCAATCGTTCAAGCTGCTTTTATATTAACAAGGTTAAGAAGCGTTATATCATTACAGTATAAGTATATCCCTTCATTGTGTTGCATACAAGGTTTACTGTGTGTCATTCTGTGAGCGTCTGCGCCGCTCGTGTTCCTCTTGTGGGCATGGCGTCCGCTACGCTAGTAGCGTAGCATTACGGTACTCGGACCGCCTATAGCGTGCTCGATACCCAGCGTAAGCCGTGAGCGAACGTGCCGCTCGTGCGTCTCGACCACGGCCTAGCGTCTGCTACGCTAAGTGCGTACCTTTACGGTACCCCGTACGCCCATTGCGTACTGAGTCTCTTACCAATATATAGTGAATGTTATAAGATAAATATTTAGCTTTATCAATGGACAGCACAAGAGGTATAACATACTGTGTAGCTATGGCAGCATCACTGGATTGCATAGTTGCTGTACCGCAGAGATGGAACAACAGAATGAATGGGCACAATGCAGTGTACTAAGTGTGGTGGGCTGCTTGTCATGTGGGTTGGGGCCACATGAAAACACACAAAACAGACCCCACAGACACGTTGGCCTACCAGGAATCTTCCTGGTGAGCCCTAAGGCCAATCCGCCCCTGTTTGAAATGATGATTGTTCAGGTGGAGATTATATAGTGGATGACCCTCCTTTTCAACCTTAACCAATGAAGTGTGTTCCTTCACTCCTCCAGTAATGCCTCCTTTACCATATGCACTAAGCAACAAAGTTTTTGGCAGATCGCTATGAGGATAAACAACTTGCAGGGGCAAATGCTCAATACCAGCTTACATCTTCAATGGGCAGCTTTACATGGCTTGCTGACCAGTAAGTAGCCCCAAGCATCTTTTGTGTTAATCCCTCTGTGGCTGCTCTGGACAGAGGGATTAACACAATTAGATGCTTGGGGCTACTAACTCGTGAGCAAGCCACGTAAAGCTGCTCATTGGAGAAGCAGCTTTTCCTGAGAGTTTCTATTTTACTTGGATGGAGAAACTGCATCTGCCATAGGATGGTGAAAGTTTCAATGGTGCGTCCAGTGGTTCATCTAAAGGCCCACCAAGACGGAACTTCACAGCCACAAGACTCTGCATGTGGGTATCTCAGCATTAATGAAATTGGCCGCAGTATTAATAGAAAGACAATGGGCTAGATGCATCATCGCTTGAAGGGTGATAAAATGGAGAGAGATAAACTACCAGCCAACCAGCTCCTAACTGTTATTTTTCAAACACAGCCTGTAACATGGCAGTTAGGAGCTGATTGGCTGGTGCTTTTTCTCTCTCCATTTTTGCACTTTCTAAGCGATGATGCATCTAGCTCACAGTCTGCGTGTAGCTCAGAATCACCATCAGAAGTTGCTTTGCTTTCACCGTCTGTCCAGTTCATACCAAACCAGTTTGATGGGTTTTAAATCTGGAGACCATGCGGACATTCCATGATTTGAAGTCTACCATCTCATTATTTTCCTTGAAGGTAGTTCTGACATTGCCTGGAGGTATACTATATATTTCAGAAGAGGCAGCCCCACTCCTGGTGCTGTGATAAATAATTCTACAAATATAGATGGAAATAGATATTCACACCCTAAGAGAACATTAATCCACCTCAGCTGCACGTAATAAGGGTTTGGTCAGAACCGGTGTTAGGCTGTCAGAAAAGACAATACATAGATGATTACTGCACTTGTGGATGCTTGTTACTTATATCAAATAGATAGATAGATAGATAGATAGATAGATAGATAGATAGATAGATAGATAGATAGATAGATAGATAGAGATATATATATATATATATATATATATTAGATTTTTTGTATAACCATTGGTCCTCAGAAATGACTAAGTATTAAGAATTAATATTAGCAAGGCCTGTATTTATATAATATCACATTTATTGTGCAATCACAATCAGAAATATGCATCAAAAATATACATCAATAAACAACAATAAAATGATAAAATTCCAAGGAGTGATAATATCAATTATTTGTTCTCTCCTTCATATGCATACATTAAAACAAGTAATTTGATTCCTATGATAGTATAAAATAGTTTGGAAATAGTAACTATTGCCAAACTCCCAGACTTTACCCTCCTCCAAAGAATGAAAATAATGTGTTTTAGTTAATTTGTAACAATGATGTTCACAGCAGCTGTTTGTGTCCAAATAGTATCATTAGTAGCTGAAATGCACCTTGGAGCTGGATGTATATAATGATGCTGCAATTGCCGGTGTCCCGGCTAATAAGTTTGTTTATCCAAGCACTATACACTGGTATAATTACCCTTCCTGGTGCCTCTAATCAATCAGCCGCATGTATCTACACTGTACGGCTCTTTCTCCCGATGGTGATGCACTCACCGCTGGCGGGACTTCTGACTGGTCACGGGTGCCTCCATATGGTGTTTCCCAATAGCGCCAGGTGATGCTGTCCGCTCACGAGTGCCTGCTCGCTATGGCTTTCCCAGTGGTGGTAATGATAGCTGCTGCGGGAACTGGTTCGGCTGTACAATCTTAGTCCAGCGCAAGATCTGTGTATAGAGCTGTGGTGGGCTCAATAGATGGTAGGAGGAAGTCTGGAGTATAGCAATTGCTGCTCTGGTCAACGCGTTTCGTTCCACAATGCACTGGGTCTTTCTCTAGACGGACAAAGTGTAATGTCACGCAGCAGCCGCAGCCCGGCCCTCCAACGGTCCAGACACACCTCCACTGTCTGGACCACTCTCCTAAAATGGAGCATTGGAGCCCACAAAACACGGCATCGATGCCCCTTTCCCGCCTCCCTCCAGGTCTTAAACTGCGTTCTGAAGAGAACACAGTTTAGGACCTTGCACATGCGCGTACCGGCGTACTCACATGTGCAGATGTACAGAAATTGCTCTTTGCAATTTTTGCACATAAGTGTCAGGGTCTGAATTGGCCCCATAATCATTGCGACGGCAGGCAATTATATGCACAATGACACATCTGTAGGATGTGTCAACTAGGTGTTCAACTAAGTGTAGACCAGAGATTGTTGCATGGTGTTCCTGTGATAGCCATTTTTGTTCAGAATGCCAGTCACTCTGCGCAAGTTGCCAACTCATAATCCAACAAATGTGCCCCAGACCATTAGGCTTTCTATTATGCTGATAGTTGGTATCACAGGGCTTTTTACTAAATGGTGATTTTTTTTAAAGCTGCCACTTCTGGGAATGCTTAACCCTGAAAGTAACAGTATTACAGGTTGAGTATCCCATATCCAAATATTCCGAATTACGGAATATTCCGAAATACTGACTTTTTTGAGTGAGAGTGAGATAGTGAAACCTTTGTTTTCTGTGGCTCAATGTACACAAACTTTGTTTAATACACAAAGTTATTAAAAATATTGTATTAAATGACCTTCAGGCTGTGTGTATAAGGTGTATGTGAAACATAAATGAATTGTGTGAATGTACACACACTTTGTTTAATGCACAAAGTTATAAAAAATATTGGCTACAATTACCTTCAGGCTGTGTGTATAAGGTGTATATGAAACATAAATGCATTCTGTGCTTAGATTTAGGTCCCATCACTATGATATATCATTATGGTATGCAATTATTCCAAAATACGGAAAAATCCGATATCCAAAATACCTCTGGTCCCAAGCATTTTGGATAAGGGATACTCAACCTGTATCCTGTTAAGTTTGAGCTTAAACACTCCAGGAAGCTGTGCCTTAATAAATAAATCCCCCCAAATGAGGAAATACCCCTTTGGCATGTAAAAATCCTGAACCAAAGATTTGACGTTTTGATTCATCGGTCCATAAGAACTTCTTCCAGCCTTCAGTAGACCAGTGGCGGTGCTTCATGGCAGAGGCAAGCCTCTCTTTCAGTGCAGCAGAAGAGCTGTCAGTTCTTAACCCATTACTTGTTCTCTGAAAAAGGTATTTTTTTAACTCTAAAATGTGCATTATTTTTCAGTTTTTGCTAACCAAACTTTTTTTAACCTCCATTAGTTTACTGCTTACCTTGTACTATTTCAGGTATACACTGGACTTGAATGTCTTAAATATCAATAAAAACTGAAAAAATGAGGATGCTAAAACTTTTGACTTTAATGTACATTTACAGACCTTTGTATCAAAAGGGTTAGGAAAAGCACCAGGAATAGGAAGCCAGTGCGGTTCACAAAAAAAGTATCAACTAGTGTGAAAGCAAAAAAGATGGCTTTTAGGAAATACAGACTCAAAATAATAACGACAAATAGATATATCTGGACAGATGGAAGGATGCCTTAGAAAGTGATCAGACGCGCAAAGGCAGAAGCTGAGGAGAAAATGTCCCAGTCGGTAGATAAAGGGGGCAAAACTTTTTTTAAGTATATAAATGAAAATAGAAAATCAAACGGAGGAATAATAAGACTTAAGACAGAGAGTGAGAATTTGGTGAAGGGAGATAAGGCAATAGCAGATCACCTAAATAATTATTTTTGCTCAGTATTTACTACAGAAGGAGAAGGGAAGGGGTCACAGTTAAATTGCAAGGAAATTCATAAAAATAAGGTATATGAAACTACATTTAGAGAGGAGAAAGTCCTAACAGAACTTTCAAAACTAAAAATGGATAAATCAATGGGGTAAGATGGGATACACCCAAGGATACTAAAAGAGCTAAAAGATGTGCTCGTGGCACCATTAACATAATTATTTGACCAATCACTAAATACAGGTGCCATTTCAGAGGACTGGAAAAGAGCAAATGTAGTTCCACTGTACAAAAGTGGAAGCAAGGAAGAAGCAAGTAACTACAGACCAGTAAGCCTTACATCAGTAGTTGGGAAAGTAATGAAAAACTATTAAAAGAAAGAGTTGTGGAAAATCTTATATCAAACAACTTACAGGATCCAAAACAGCATGGATTTGCTGGTGGGAGATCATGCCAAACAAATCTTATTGACTTTTTTGACTCTGTGATGAAAATAATAGATCAAGGGGAGCTGTAGATGTAGCATATATAGACTTCAGTAAGACATTTGACACTGTCCCAAATCGCAGACTGCTAAATAAACTTGAAAGCATGGGGGTGGATTATAAAACAGTTAAATGGATAAGAACCTGGTTGCAGGATAGGAAACAGACAGTTGTAGTTAATGAAGTGCATTCTATGGAGGGAAATGTGTTATGCACACCAGTGCCTGCAGGAATGTACTGGTGTCTGAACGGAGAGGGATGCAAAACAAATGAACTCACAGACAGACTGGGGAATATGACATTACGTACACAGAAGGTGATAGGGTAACAAAATAAACACAAAGTGAACAGAGAAGCCCAGAGGCTAAGAAACTGGGTGTCTCCCTAGTATTAGGAGTGCTCAGATGGAAAAAAGCAAGATGTTGTGTTTTAATACGTAGAGAACCCGAAATGCTGTTGCTAAGGGCAACAGCAAAACCCTAAAGGGTTACCAACGGGTGTGGCAGTAAACTCCTTGGTCAGAGATGGAATAATAGACACAAGGAGAGTCTCCACAATCCTAGTCCTCACTTGCAGTGCACTGGTTCAGCTTACTGCCACTAAACTGACACCAGAACACCTTGCACAGTGAGAAAGGATTTTGGCAGGCAAGTCTGAGAATACAGCCGCAAACTTGCTAAGTTCACAGAGTAGCAAAAGAACCCCAGCAAGTTAAACGACTGACTCCAGTCTTACTGCTAGGTCTGGATTGGCAGAGTGTAGTACCAAATCCCAAGGCCTATTTGCAGTAAGCAACAAACAAATACAAAGCTACACAGTACTGGCTAACTTTCAGGAACTGACTAACCAACAAAGATTCAGCAGCATCTGCTTAACCTGAGAAGAGGCCTTATATAGCAGGTGCTGTCCACGCCCCACTCAGACCTCACAGACTGTGAGCACAAAAACCAGCACCGGATCCACTGCCGTGCACAAAGCCTGTAACCACTGCACAGCAAAAGACCCGAACCGGAGTATCAGCTGCGCTCAGGCCACTCCGCTAGCACTTGTCTCCCGGTTGCCATGACGACGTGGCAGCACAGGGCAGGAGACCCTAACAATACCCCCCCTCTGACGAGGGGTCAAAGAACCCCTACCACCGGGTTTATCGGGGAACTGCGAGAAGAAAGAGCGTATCAGTCTGGGGGCATGAAGATCACAACTGCGCACCCACGACCGCTCCTCCGGGCCATACCCCTTCCAGTGCACCAAAAATGACAGCCGACCCCGAACCATCTTGGAGTCAAGAATCCTTTCAACAACAAACTCCCTCTGGCCACGTATCAGAAGAGGAGAAGGTCTTCCACTGGAAGAAGGATTACTAATCGCCCGTTTTAAAAGGGAACAATGAAATGTTTTATTGATACCCAAAGAACGGGGCAGATCTAACTGAAATGCCACCGGATTGATAACCCTAGTGATCTTATAAGGGCCGATGAACCGGGGGCCTAACTTATGAGATGGCTGTCTCAACTTCAAATTCTTGGTAGACAACCAGACGAAGTCTCCTAATTTGAAGCTGCAGGGTCTTTTCCGCTTATCAAAAACCCTTTTGGTCACTAATGACACAGACACAAGGGCTTTCTTCACTTTCCTCCAAATACCCCTAAGGACCGAAACCACAGAGGAACCACCAGGCGTGGAGTCCAGGGGGTCAAAAGAATTGGCCTTAGGATGATGCCCATACACACAAAGGAAGGGAGAGATCCCTGTAGCAGAGTGAGCCGCGTTGTTATAGGCAAACTCCGCCATGGACAGATGAGCAACCCAGTCAGTCTGACACTTGGAGACATAACACCTAAGGAACTGCTCCAAGGACTGGTTCACCCTTTCAGTCTGCCCATTAGACTGCGGATGGTAGCCTGACGACAAGCTGACAGAAATCTGGAGATCGGAACAAAATGCCCTCCAGAATTTGGCCACAAACTGGGATCCGCGGTCAGAGACCACATCAAGTGGCATCCCGTGGAGGCGCACAACATGCAGCATAAATAATTCAGACAGGCGTCTGGCCGATGGCAGCCCAACCAGTGGAACGAAGTGCGCCATCTTCGAAAACCTGTCAACGACAACCCAGATGGCTGTCATCCCCGAGGATTTGGGCAAGTCCACCACAAAATCCATTGAAATGTGGGTCCATGGCTTAGATGGAATAGAGAGTGGATGTAATGGGCCAACAGGAACCCCTCTAGGAGTCTTATTTCGGGCACAGATGTCACAAGCCCGAACCCACTGATCCACATCCTTAGCCACCGAGGGCCACCACACCGCCCTAGATAGCAACTCCCGAGTTCTGGCAATACCCGGGTGACCTGCCGACTTCTTGGCATGGAATTCCAGGAACACTCGCTGTCTTAACCTAGGAGGCACAAACAAAAGACCTACCGGAAGGTCTGGAGGAGCCTGCTCCTGTGCTCTAAGGACTAATGACAAGAGGTCCTGGGTAATGCCCACTTTAATACATGATGGGGACACAATGGGCAATGGCTCCTCGGTGGTCTCCTGGATTGGAGCAAAACTCTGCGAGAGCGCATCAGCCTTGATGTTTTTTGACCCAGGGCGATATGTTATCAAAAAATTAAAGCGAGCAAAAAACAAAGCCCATCGTGCCTGCCTGGCATTGAGACGCTTCGCTGACTCTAAATATGCCAAATTCTTATGGTCGGTGAGAATTGAGACCACAAACTTAGCCCCCTCAAGCCAGTGTCTCCACTCCTCGAGTGCATCCTTAATAGCCAACAATTCCCGGTTACCCACGTCATAATTCATCTCGGCAGGCGAAAATTTACGGGAAAAGTAAGCACAGGGATGAAGGCGATTATCAGACACTCCCATCTGAGAGAGCACTGCCCCAATACCCATCTCAGAAGCATCCAACTCCACCACAAAAGGACGCTCTGGATCTGGGTGTCGCAGCACCTTGGCCGAGACAAATGCCCTTTTGAGACGGGCAAAAGCCGCTTTGGCCTCACAAGACCAGTGAGCAACATCCGCCCCTTTCTTAGTGAGTGCCACCAAGGGCGCCACTATAGACGAAAATCCAGCGATAAATCGTCTATAAAAATTCGCAAAGCCCAGGAAACGCTGAAGCGCCTTCAAACTAGTGGGCTGCACCCAATCCAGGACTGCCTGTACCTTGGAACCCTCCATTTGGAAACCTTCTGGGGAGATAATATATCCTAGAAATGCGATTTGCTGAACTTCTAATTCGCACTTCTCCAGCTTCGCCCCAAGCCGGTGGTCTCTGAGTTTCTGGAGGACTAAGCGTACATGCTTCCGATGTTCCTCCAGGGAATGGGAGAAGATTAGGATGTCATCTAAGTATACAACTAAGAATCTATCCAAATATTCCCTGAGCACATCGTTCATGAAATCCTGGAAGACTGCCGGGGCATTACAGAGCCCAAAAGGCATCACCAAATATTCATAATGCCCTGAGTGGGTATTAAAGGCAGTCTTCCATTCATCCCCCTCTCTTATTCGGATTAGATTGTACGCACCGCGTAGGTTAATCTTAGAAAAAATGGTGGCAGTACGAAGCTGGTCAAACAAGACCGAAATGAGAGGCAGTGGGTATGAGTTTTTAATCGTGATACGGTTCAATTCCCTGAAGTCGATGCAGGGTCGCAACGAACCGTCCTTTTTACCCACGAAGAAGAACCCCGACCCAACTGGAGACTGTGAAGGTCTGATAAATCCCTTAGCCAAGTTCTCCTGAATGTACTCTGCCATAGCCTGAGTCTCAGGACGTGACAGGGAGTACAACCTGCTCTTGGGAAGCTTAGCATTCGGCAACAAATCAATGGCACAGTCATAGGGGCGATGGGGAGGTAGTACCTCTGCAACTTTTTTGGAGAACACGTCCGCAAAATCTGCATAACATCCTGGCAAACTTAGCTGCAAAAGCCTGACTGGAAGGCTCAAGCAACTCCTGAAACAATCAGTACCCCAACTAAGAATCTCCCCAGAGACCCAGTCAAATTGAGGATTGTGGGCCCTTAACCAGGGTAACCCCAACACCAATGGGGCAAAAGTACAGACAGTCACATAAAAGGACAATTTTTCAGAGTGTGTGGCTCCAATAAACAAAGAAATCTGGCTAGTGCAAGAGGTAATTTTACCCTGGGATAATGGTTCCCCGTTTAACCCACAGATCTCAATTTCCGATGCCAAGAGTACTAAGGGAACAGAGTGTTTCAGGGCGAATTGGCGGTCCATAAAAACCCCGTCGGCCTTACTGTCCACAAAGGCCTCAGTCTTGACAGTTTGACCGAGGATCTTCAAGGTCACCGGAATGATAAAAGTTTTCTTGGGAAATTCTGACTTCTGGCCTGACAGGATATTTCCCATCACCCTTAGGCCCTGAAGTTTTCCGGCTTTTCTGGGCATGATACTACCACATGACCTTTATTCCCACAGTACAAACACAACCCCTGCTGTCTCCTCCGCGTCTTCTCACGCGAGGAGAGGCGGGTAGCCCCAATCTGCATAGGCTCCTCGGAAAATTCCTCAGAGTCTGAGGTTCCCTTGGGAAAGAAGGAAACCTCGGTCTCCCTTTCAAGCCTACGCTCTCTCAGCCGTCTATCCACCCGGATGGATAACTGCATGAGCTGATCCAAGCTATCAGGCAAGGGATATTGTACCAGTTGGTCTTTTATCTGGTTAGAAAGACCTCTTCGGTACTGGTGTCTCAGGGCTGGGTCATTCCACTGGGTATCATGGGCCAACCTCCGAAACTCCATACAGTAAACCTCAACTGGCCTTCGCCCTTGCTTAAGGATCGAAATCTGAGCCTCGGCTGAGGCCGTCTTGTCAGGGTCATCATACAACATGCCCAGTGCCGTAAAAAAAGCATCAACACTTTTAAGCGACGGACAGTCAGGCTGCAACCCATATACCCAGACCTGTGGGTCTCCTTGTAGCAAGGAAATCACTATGCCCACCCGCTGAATCTCTGACCCAGAAGACTGAGGCCTAAGCTGGAAATATAGCTTGCAGCTCTCCTTGAAACAAAAGAACTGCGAGCGATCTCCAGAAAAACGATCCGGGAGATTTACTTTCGGCTCCTTAACCCCTGAAGGTGCTGCTGCTGCGGGAGCTCCGCCAGCGGCCTGGGAGGTGTGCATTTTAATGGACAAATCATTAAATTGTCGAGTCAAGATCGACCACCTGTTGCAAAGTATTTTGAGGGGTATGCTCCATATTCCCACAAAATTTCAACAGGAGTATTGGGCTGCTGAATATGTTATGCACACCAGTGCCTGCAGGAATGTACTGGTGTCTGAACGGAGAGGGATGCAAAACAAATGAACTCACAGACAGACTGGGGAATATGACATTATGTACACAGAAGGTGATAGGGTACCAAAATAAACACAAAGTGAACAGAGAAGCCCAGAGGCTAAGAAACTGGGTGTCTCCCTAGTATTAGGAGTGCTCAGATGGAAAAAAGCAAGATGTTGTGTTTTAATACGTAGAGAACCCGAAATGCTGTTGCTAAGGGCAACAGCAAAACCCTAAAGGGTTACCAACGGGTGTGGCAGTAAACTCCTTGGTCAGAGATGGAATAATAGACACAAGGAGAGTCTCCACAATCCTAGTCCTCACTTGCAGTGCACTGGTTCAGCTTACTGCCACTAAACTGACACCAGAACACCTTGCACAGTGAGAAAGGATTTTGGCAGGCAAGTCTGAGAATACAGCCGCAAACTTGCTAAGTTCACAGAGTAGCAAAAGAACCCCAGCAAGTTAAACGACTGACTCCAGTCTTACTGCTAGGTCTGGATTGGCAGAGTGTAGTACCAAATCCCAAGGCCTATTTGCAGTAAGCAACAAACAAATACAAAGCTACACAGTACTGGCTAACTTTTAGGAACTGACTAACCAACAAAGATTCAGCAGCATCTGCTTAACCTGAGAAGAGGCCTTATATAGCAGGTGCTGTCCACGCCCCACTCAGACCTCACAGACTGTGAGCACAAAAACCAGCACCGGATCCCCTGCCGTGCACAAAGCCTGTAACCACTGCACAGCAAAAGACCCGAACCGGAGTATCAGCTGCGCTCAGGCCACTCCGCTAGCACTTGTCTCCCGGTTGCCATGACGACGTGGCAGCACAGGGCAGGAGACCCTAACAAAATGTTACCAGTGAAGAACCCCAGGGATCTGTACTTGGACCAGTTCTTTTTAATATCTTTGTTGGTGACATTGCAAATGGTATTGAATGGAAAGTATGACTTTTTCAGATGACACAAAGATTTGCAGCAGGGTAGACACACCGGCAGGGGTAAAACAAATGATTGATGACCTAGCTAGGCTTGAGAAATGGTCAAGAACGTGGCAACTACAGTTTAATGCTAAAAAATGTAAAATCATGCACTTGGGTCTCAAAAACCCAAAGGCTAAATATAGTATCAAGGGTACTATAATGGAAACTACTGAGGAAGAGAGGGATTTAGGAACACTATTTCAAGTGACGTAAAGGCAGGAAAGCAATGCAACAAAGCAATGAGAAAGGCAAGTCAGAGGCTTGGTTGCATAGCGAGACGAATCAGTAGCAGGAAAAAAGAAGTAATAATGCCACTGTATAGGTCATTGGTACCGCCTCATCTGGAATACTGTGTCCAGTTCGGGAGACCATATCTCCAGAAGGATATAAATACATTAGAGAGTGTACAAAGAAGGGCAACTACATCACAAAACTTACCCGGAAAGGCTAAAAGATCTTAACATGTATAGTTTGGAGGAGAGACGGGAAAGGGGGGACATGATAGAAATGTTCAAATATACCAAGGGTTTTAACAAAGTTCAGGAGGGAAACATTCTTCAAAGGAAGAGGAGTATTAGAACTCGAGGACATACACTGAAACTGGAGGGAGGCAGGTCAAGGGAAAATTTAAGGAAAAATTACTTCACAGAAAGGGTAGTGGACAAGTGGAATAGCCTCCCATCAGAGGTGGTAGAGGCTAAGACTGTAGAGCAATTTAAACATGCTTGGGATAGGCATATGAATATCCTTACAAAAAATTAAGGTCCAAATAGGGTTGAGATTACCTCAAGGATAAAAAAGGGGCAAACTACTGTAGATGGGCCAAGTGGTTCTTATCTGCCGTCATATTCTATGTTTCTATGTTACAGTTAAACTCCACATGTATCACAAACAATCCACATATCATCACTAGAGATCATATAGTGTAGATTATATTTATCTACTCTCCTGGAAGGTCCGAGAGATTCTCAATTTTACGAATAATCCCCTGTTTCCCCAAAAGAGTGGGTGGATCCCCTGCATCTTAGTGAAGTGGGCAGGTTGGGAAGATAATACTGGGAATCATGCATCTGTATGGAGGGGGCAGGGCCAATATCATATGATATAGATAATTTTAGCAAGGTAATAGGAAGTTGACTGGGAGATGTGATAGAGGCCAACATGTAATAAAGTTTTTTGGGGGTTTTCATCACTCCCAAATAGGCTTTAAAGAGAGCAGATAAGACATTGAACATTATCTCCTAACTGTTCTTTTTGTTGCAAGACATTCACACCATCCCACCCATGACCACCATATCTCACAGAGGCGGGGATGTTGGGAAGTCACTCACCCTCACCTTCTGCTCTGCATAGTAAATGGTAAATGAAGAAAGAGATGACCTAATTCAGAGATGTACGGAACCCCAAAGGTTTGCGTACATCTCTGATGTTTGTAGAATTGTGCATGTGCAGAATGAGTCCTGCGTTATGGCACACAGTGCCCCATAAGCCACACCATGATTGACATACTGTAGCTGTTTCGAGACAGGGAGGGGTCAAACAACCGAGATGCCCACATGCAGCGTCTTCAGACAGTAAGTTTTCATCACTGTGCGTCTTTAGATGCACCATCGAAACTTGCACCAGCCCTATGGCAGGTGTAGTTACTCCATTTGATTATGGCCTCCTGTGCGAGCAGCTGTGCGTCTTTGAAGGCAGCCACTTTCAGCGACATGTCTGCATTGACTTTGCCACCCCGTGATCTCTCAGGAAAACCCACTAGAATTCTCTGACAGTGCGTCCAATTCTGTGCTGCGTCTCATTGAGACACATGCACGGTGTGGCTCAGACGCATGCTCAGATGTAATAAACTGTCAGTTTGCGCACGACATTGACACTGAGCAAGTGGAGGCTCATTGAAGATAGTTATAGTAAATTATTGGCCTTTTTATGTAGACAAAAACCCTGGGTGATGGTTAAAAACACAGCGCAACAGTATAAAAACAATTGCAAAGAAATTGCAATTGATGACTATAGGATTAAGCAATTACCCCCATAGTTTGTTGGGAATATTTTTTTATTCTTAAACTCATAAACGCTATCTGGATCTCATATACATAATACATAAACATTGCAGTGTTTACCAGTACATGCAAGTTTCAATATTCATGTTTAATAACTGTCAACCGGCTAAATTGTTGTATTTGCATAAAATTCATTAGCATAAATGTCATTAGGCAAAATAGCCTCAAACTACCCCGAGAACATGAAATTTTGAAAGCAATGAAACCAATTATCTATCTGAATATGTAAGTGTGTAAAATGATGCATGCATATATTTATATTCTACTTTTTTATTTATTTAAATATCATGACAGTAGAACTATATCACAGTCATTTATTACAGTGCAAGTTCTGTTTGTACAGATGTATGCATCTGTAATGTACATTAATCTTACACAAAGTACATATTATCATGATGTTACGTTATCAAACTTTCTACATTCATTTTAAATTGAACACTGCAATGTTTTTCATTAACAAATCTTCAATATGTTACTAAGGAGCATAATTATTATTAAATGCACTCTGCCCTGAATATTTAGATCCCTTATTGCCACAAAAAGGGAATCTTTTTTTGCTGGTAAATATTAAGATGCATTCATGGGTACAAGAGCTCATCCCAGTGATCAGTAAGAAGTAATCGCATATACCCTAACCTAGCTACTACTGCGCCTGCGCTGACCTCTGTCCACACTTGTGCAAGGAGAAAGTTTATGTAATGTAGCAAATACTGTAAGATACAATGGTGTTTGCTATCGGAGCCAAGCTCCATGGAAACCCATGGAAACTGCTTTTTGCAAACGAAAATGAGACCCACCCCTCTTACATCCTAGAGATACTTCATTTTTGCAGGTATCCTCCAAAAATTGCAGTTTTCAGGGGATATCCCACAAAATACTATTGATAAATAAGGCTCCTATGTGTCCTAAAAACCACAGTATTTCTTTTATGTACAGTATTTAAAACAAATGTAGATGTAATGGTTCTGAATGGTGCAGTACCCTGATGTGTTCACAGACAAATACCTGTACTTTGGTCCTAATTCAGACCTGATCGAAGCAGCAAAATCTTTCTCTATTGGGCAAAACCATGGGGGTAATTCAGATCTGATCGTAGATGTGCTAAATTTAGCACATCTATAATCAGTTTCTCAGACATGCGGGGGGACGCCCAGCACAGGGCTAGTCCGCCCTGCCTGTCTGTCCCTACCCCCCATCCCCCCGTAAGGGAGCAAAAGTATCGCACATCGGCGATGCTTTTGCACCTGCTGAGTAGCTCCCTGCGCTGGCAGACCGGTACTCACCGCATCCCGGGTTGCCTGTGTTGTCCGGACCGTGCCCCACCAATGGCGTTCTAACACCGTTGGCACGCCCCCTCCCGCGACCGCCTCTGCCTGCTCAGTTGCCGAGTGTTCATCCACTCAGCCATTCAAGTCCTTGGATCCATGGTCTCCACCTTTGGCATGGTATGCCCAATTCCACTCCAGGCCCCTGCAACACCTGATCCTGTCTGGATGGAATGTACATCCCCATCTGATTAGGTCCCAGACAATGGTCCTCTCTTTGGAGATCCGACTGTCCCTAACCTGGTGGCTCCAGACAACCTGCCTGGACAAGGGGCGACCCTTCTGGATTCCAGATTGGGTACTCCTGACCACAGATGCCAGTCTCTGTGGATGGGGTGCAGTGACCAGACAATACTCCTTTCAGGGCCATTGGACTCCCGCAGAAAGCTGCTTACCAATCAACGTTCTGGAGCTCCGAGCTGTCTACAGAGCCCTCACTTTAGTGCAGGACTTGATTCGGGGCAGACCGGTCCAGAATCAATCCACCAACGCCACTGTAGTGGTCTACTTCAACCATCAGAGAGGCACTCGCAGTGGATTGGCGATGCAGGAAGTGGCTCAAATTCTCAGGTGGGCCGGAACACAATCTTCCGACCATCTCAGCGGTCTTCTTCCTTGGAATACTTACCGTATTTTTCGGACCATAAGATGCACCTGACCATAAGACGCACCTAGTTTTTAGAGTAGGAAAACTGGAAAAAAAATATTCTGAACCAAATAGTGTAATAAAATATTTAATATTTAATAAACTATAACAGAATAGCCCTGCCTCCCTAGTTTTCACCGACCTCTAAGAGATATTTCCAGTTCTGTGTGATTTTTCAGACTCCTACAAGGATTCTGTACAGTGCAGCCTTCTGTCAGAGCGCAGCCTTCTGTCAGAGCCAGCATACACATAGACACACACACACATCAGAGCCAGCATACACATAGACACACACACACATCAGAGCCAGCATACACATAGACACACACACACACACACACACAGTACCAGTGGTTCCCCGCATCCAGGCTCTCAGCTAATGCTGCCCGCTGTGCACTCCTGAGGAGGGAGGAGGTGGGGGGGAGCGGGGGAGTCACATGATGCCCGCTCTGCTGCTGGGCTCTGAGATGCGGGCGCTCTGCTGATGACGGCGCAGCAGCAGCATCCAGGACCCCCCGCTACCTGCAACCTCCATCTGTGCTGGCTCTTATTCGCTCCATAAGACGCACATACTTTTTCCCCCACATTTTTGGGGAGAAAAAGTGCGTCTTTTGGTCCGAAAAATACGGTAACTTGGAAGCGGACTTCCTCAGCCAGCAAGACGTACATGCGAGTGAGTGGTCTCTACACCTAGAGCTCTTCCAGCTCATAGTGCACCAGTGAGGCCAACTGGACGTGGACCTCATGGCTTACCAACACAACCACAAGCTTCCTGTGTAAGGGTCCAGGACAAGAGATCCCAAAGCAGCCTTTGTGGATGCCCTGGCCATGAGGTGGAACTTCTGTCTACCATACGTCTTTCCTCCAGTCTCCATTCTTCCACATGTGCTTCGGAAGTTCAAGCAAGAAGGAGGCACTGTCCTCTTGGTAGCTCCAGCATAGCCCAGGCATCATTGGTTCTCTGATCTACAGAGTCTCTCCATAGATGCTCCCTTTCCACTTCCTCTAAGACCAGACCTGCTGTAGCAAGGTCACGGTCTACACCCAGAACTAGCCCATCTGTTTTTTACGGTATGTCTCTTGAGTCATCCATCTTAAGATCCAAAGGTTTCTCACTTGTTCTGTGGTTCAAACCATGCTCAGAGTGCGGAAGCCGGCCTCCACCTGTATCTATTACTGTGTGAGGAATACATAGTTTGAGTGGTGCGCAGAAAGATGCTTTGTCCCTCTGGTTTTTAGAGTTTCCCGAATCCTTGCCTTCCTTCAAGCTGGATTGGATCTCGGACTCCGCCTGGCCTCTCTGAAAGTCCACCTCTCTGCTCTGTCAGTCTGGTTCCAGTGCAGTATTGCTCCACTGCCGGATGTTCGCACCTTTTCTTCAAGGTGTCCTCCATGTTCCAACTTCCCTTCATCTCTCCAGTGGCTCCATGGAATTTTTCAGTGGTTCTCCAAGCACTTCTGGAGCCTCCATTTAAACCTCTGGAATCAATTGATCTCAAGAGGAGAACTGCGAAGACGCTATTCCTTCTGGCTATTGCATCTGTCCAAAGGGTGTCAGATTTGGAGGTGCTCTCCTGTCACTCTCACTCTCTGATCTTTCATCGGGACAGGGCTGTTCTTTGAACAGGGTCTGGTTACCTTCCCAAGGTAGTGTCCTGTTTCCACCTTAATGAGGAAATGGTGGTACCGGCCTTCCTCTCCCTGGAGCTCTTGGCAGGGAAGGCCTCCCTGGATGAGGTCCATGCTCTCCGGATCTTTGTCCTCTGTTGCTTCCACAAGAGGAGCTGGCCTCCTGACAAATAGACTCTGGCCAGATGGCTTTGCAGGACTATCTCACAGGCATACATGCAGACTGACCTGCCTGTGCTGGCTACATTTTCTGCTCATTCTACTTGCTCTGTTGATCCTTCATTAGCAGCACTCCGCGGTGTGTCCACCGAAACAATTGTGCAAGGCGGCCACATGGCCTTCTGTCCACACTTTAACTTCCCAGGATGCTTCATTTGGATGCCAGATTCTCCTATATTCTCAGGAGCATCCCCTCCCTTGAACAACTGCTTTGGGACATCCCCATTGTCTCCCTGTGGAACCTATGGAACTTGAAGAAGAAATGGAGAGTTATGGTAGACCTACCTTGGTAAACTCTCTTTCTTCAAGGTCCATAGGTTTTGCAGGGCACCCGTCCTAATGCACTTGGCTTCTATGGATCTCTATAAGTCTCTTTCCTTGGTCACCGGTTCACTTCTCCTGTCCGTGAGAGTGTGTTCTCATCAAACATATTAGACTTTTTAGCTGACAAAGGGTCTAATTCATGTTTGTAAGGAATTGTGCAACCACAAGGAAGCAGCTGTGCAATTCTGGGTAATAACTATTTTAATGCACCAGGGGGCGTCTCGAGAATATAGAAGCCTTCTGCATACATTTGTGAGATCTAAGTGCTGTGCCTGAGAACCCATCATTGGATCACCATTGTGAGTAGTAATTTGCAATGTTTTCAGGTAGCGGTCAGCCTGCACAAGCTGAAGCTCACTCATACTGTCCATGGGATCCGGACATCCGGGTCCAGTAAGTCTGCGATGAAGCAGATCCTGGACCAATCACGCCTACAAAATGCCCTCTGTTTTGAAGAACGGCTGCGAGTGATAATGCAAAACTCTTTCTTCACATGTGCAGAACTGGTCTTGCGTGTGCGCAGCCCCACAACCAACGGATTTGTATGTAAACCATCAGGTTTATGTACAAATCTTAATTAGGTACATAAGGTGAGCATGGTTGTATACTGTATATGATAACGTTAGCCTACATATACTGACATGGTGAGGGACATGATAAACATTTTGTTAATAGCTGCGTCTGCTATGTGCAGTATTTAATATTTTTCCCATTGCATACATGCTAGGCCTTTTGTTTCCTACTGTGTCCACAATATAAACAGTATATTTCAAGGCACATACAAAGACAATCAACCTCAGTAGTGGAACATAAATAGCATCTCCTGGAAGCAATGTCTACTACCCACTTCCCCCCATCCCTTATCTGACTGAGTCCCCACCCTCCTGTCACCTGGAAGCAAACACCTTCATTGAATCTGGAAATTAGTTTACTACTCAACCTGTACCTTTATATATAAGATATATGGGCAGAAGGGGGCTGGTCGGCACACCTTGATTCTAATCATAATAATGAGGTGCTAGCATGATGAGACACAGAAAAAAAAGGAAACTCTTAGCACTAAGAACACTGGTAATCCGAACAATTATAATAAACTCTGCAATTTAACATGGAGCAAAATTAGTATAATTAGCATAGTTTTTCTTAGGTTAATTCGGGGGCATCATTATTGTACCACTTAATGTAACACTTTTTAGCACTTAGACTGCTTTTTACCAATGTAACAAATTTTAGCACTTTTATACTTCTCACCTAAAGTATGTAACAATTTTAACACCTAAACTGCTACTTCTTAATAGTGTGATGCCTTGGGTCGATTGGGTTATGCTGGCCCATGTTGTGGACTTGAACCATAGGAATGTTAGGGACCCATCTGATGAGGTCAAATGGTTATGGTATGTGGGTCCATAGTTTTGGTCAAAAAGTATGCTAAGAACCCCAATTTTACACCATGTTAAATTGCAGTTTATTGTACATGTTACCAGTGCTCTCGTGCTTAGAATGGGCACCTGAATTTTACTCTTTTTCCCCTTTATATATGGACCCAGAAGTCTATAGTTACTCCTAATATCATTATATGTTACATTTGGGAGTGCATTATTTCATATACAGTACAGTGCATCCGGAAAGTATTCACAGCGCTTTTACACATTTTGTTACAGCCTTATTCCAAACTGGAATAAATTAATTTTTTTCCTCAAAATTCTACACACAATACCCCATAATGACAATGTGAAAAATGTTTTTTTTTTAGATATTTGCAAATTTATTAAAAAACTAAGAAATCACATGTACATAAGTATTCACAGCCTTTACTCAATACTTTGTTGATGCACCTTTGGCAGCAATTACAGCCTCAAGTCTTTTTGAATATGATGCCAAAAGCTTGGCACACCAATCTTTGGGGAGTTTGCCCATTCCTCTATGCAGCACCACTCAAGCTCCATCAGGTTGGATGGGAAGCGTCGGTGCACAGCCATTTTCAGATCTCTCCAGAGATGTTCAATTGGATTCAAGTCTGGGCTCTGGCTGGCCACTCAAGGACATTCACAGAGTTGTCCTGAAGCAACTCCTTTGATATCTTGGCTGTGTGCTTAGGGTCATTGTGCTGCTCAAAGATGAACTGTCGCCCCAGTCTGAGGTCAAGAGCGCTCTGGAGCACGTTTTCTTCCAGAATGTGTCTGTACACGCTGCATTCACCTTTCCCTCTATCTTGACTAGTCTCCCAGTTCCTGCCGCTGAGAAACATCCCCACAGCATGATGCTGTTACCACCCTGCTTCACTGTATGGATGGTATTGGCCTGGTGATGTGCGGTGCCTGGTTTCCTCCAAACATAATGCCTGGCATTCACACTGAAGAGTTCAATCTTTGTCTTATCAGACCAGAGAATTTTGTTTCTCATGGTCTGAGAGTCCTTCAGGTGCATTTTGGCAAACTTCAGGTGGGCTGCAATGTGCTTTTTACTAAGGAGTGGCTTCCATCTGGCCACTCTGCCATACAGGCCTGATTGGTGGATTGCTGCAGAGATGGTTGTCCTTCTGGAAGGTTCTCCTCTCTCCACAGAGGAATGCTGTAGCTCTGACAGAGTGACCATCAGGTTCTTGGTCACCTCCCTGACTAGGGTCCTTCTCCCCCGATCGCTCAGTTTAGACAGACGGCCAGCTCTAGGAAGAGTCCTGGTGGAACCAAACTTCTTCCATTTACAGATGATGGAGGCCACTTTGCTCATTGGGACCTTCAAAGCAGCAGATATTTTTCTGTACCCTTCCCCAGATTTGTGCCTTGAGACAATCCTGTCTCAGAGGTCTACAGACAATTCCTTTGACTTTATGCTTGGTTTGTGCTCAGACATGCACTGTCAAGTATGTGACCTTATATAGACAGGTCTGTGCCTTTCCAAATTATGTCCAAACAACTGAATTTACTTCAGGTAGACTCCAATTAAGCTGTAGGAACATCTCAAGCATGATCAGTGGAAACAGGATGCACCTGAGCTCAATTTTGAGCTTCATGGCAAAGACTGTGAATACTTATGTACATGTGATTTCTTAGTTTTAAATTTTTTATAAATTTGCTAAAATCTAAAAAAAACCTTTTTCACATTGTCATTATGGGGCATTGTGTATAGGATTTTGAGGGCAAAAATGAATTTATTCCATTTTGGTATAAGGCTATAAAGTAAAAAAAATTGGAAAAAGTGAAGCACTGTGAATACTTTCCGGAAGCACTGTATATTGCTATGAAACATAGATATTTATGGGAATTCCAAATTTGCATAATTGTTTTATTATTTGTAGTGCGTATAATTTACAATTTGTTGTGCTTATAATTTAGATTTTTTTTAGTATGTAACATGTCTAAATATGAACTACAGACAATATAGCAAGTTTTATTTATACTGTACATATAGAATAGTAGATTTGTAAGGATAAAACAACATACATACATACATAATAATTGTATGGATCTAGATATATATTTGCATAATTATTTAGCAAATCATGAAATAGTTCCCTTTATGTCATTACTCTTGAGCAAACACATAAATAACAATTGAAGGAAAGAATAACCGTGTGAACTAAATAACCTTTCTGTTCAGTTTAAATGAGTCCTCTTGGCAAATTGCCTGGTTTGCAAGAGACAACTAATGTCATAAGCTTGGTATGTTAGAAGAGACGTTAAAAGACACAACAAGGGGCAATACAGCAAAAAAGAATCAAATGTTGAAGCCTGTTACAGTTTTCACTATATTTATTGCAATTACAAATTTACCCAAATCATTTATGTGGCAAATATGTAATAACCATAAAGCTGTTTTATGAGAAAAATGTATATACAGTACTGTATAATACATCTGTATATACTGGCGTTTCTATAATGGGTGCAGTATGTGCAGTGCACATGGCCAGGGGGGCTCACACCTCACACCCTGTATCCATGTTTCAATACTTACCTTTCCAGAGTCCTAAGTCAGTGCTCCAAAAAAATCACTGGGTAAATGGCTGCAGCACATGCGCAGTAGTGATTAGTTGCTGGAACATAGTCAGGCACCATGTTTCGGGAGACCTGCGCATGCGCAGTAGACTCTGGCACTATGTCAGTAGACTCTGGCACTATGGTGGTCATTCCGAGTTGATCGCTAGCTGCATTCGTTCGCTGCGCAGCGATGAGGCAAAAAACTGCACTTCTGCGCATGCGTATGCGGTGCAATGCGCACGCGCGACGTACTATGACAATAAACTATGTAGTTTCACACAAGGTCTAGCGAAGCTTTTCAGTCGCATTGCTGGCCGCAGAGTGATTGACATGAAGTGGGCGTTTCTGGGTGTCAACTGACCGTTTTCAGGGAGTGTTCAAAAAAACGCAGGCATACCAGGAAAAACGCAGGCATGGCTGGGCGAACGCAGGACGTGTTTGTGACGTCAAAACAGGAACTGAAAAGTCTGAAGTCATTGCAAGCGCTGAGTAGGTATTGAGCTACTCTAAAACTGCACAAAAAAACTTTGCTGCCGCTCTGCGATCCTTTCGTTTGCACTTCTGCTAAGCTAAAATACACTCCCAGTGGGAGGCGGCATAGCGTTTGCACTGCTGCTAAAAACAGCTAGCGAGCGATCAACTCGGAATGACCACATATGTCAGAGTCCACGGCACTGTAGAAAGGAAAGAGACCGTACAGAGTTTGCACATGGAGCCAGTGTCGGACTGTGGCATGTAGGGCCCATTGGGGGAATGCAGTGGTAGGGGCCTTTGTTAGAGGTGTGGCCAGTCTGCAGAGGGGGTGTGGCCTGCCACCTCATTGATTTGACTAACCATTAGAGCAGGCATTCCCAACCACGGTCCTCAAGGCATACTAACAGTGCAGGTTTTAGTGATATCCAGGCTTCAGCACAGGTGACTTAATTAGTAACTCAGTTATTTTGATTTAACCATCTGTGCTGCAGCCTGGATATCACTAAAACCTGCACTGTTTGTGTGCCTTGAGGACCGTGGTTGGGAATGCCTGCATTAGAGAGTGCAACGTCTGGGCCCCTTCATAAATATATACAGTAAAATTAGCTGCTGCATGCATGATAATGTACCAGATTAATAACAGCAATGCACTGTAGAAAATACACCTTAGTCCAGTATAAGGTAACATATGTATAATGTATAATTCAAGTGCACAGTCTGGAACCTGATCCTTAGAGCAGGAGATGGACCCCCAGGCAGTGGGGCCCACCGGTGGTTTCCCCTGTACCCCTGTGGGCCAGTCCAAGCCTGCATGGAGCCCCTCCTTTGTTAACCCGCCCCTGTCTGTATAAGACATGCTTAAAGCACTAGTGTTACAGTGATGGTGTCATAATACAGTCAGGCGAATGCTAATTTCTTGTTTCTTAGCAGTGATAACAAATTATAATTACTGGTCCGGAATGCGGAAGTGCCAACCTACAGTAGCTGTGTTCCATAGTCCATTTTAAAATACAATATTTACAAAAAGGGGCTGTCTGTTCAGTTTATACATATATTTGAAATAATATGTGAGCTTCTTCTTAAACTGAACAGACAGCCCCTTTTTGTAAATATTGTATTGTATTGTATTTGGAACACAGCTAGGTAGGCACTTCTACATATTGGACCTGGAGTGTAAGAGTCAGTTACTGTTGGAACACAGGGGTAAATGTATAACCCTGTGATATGGGGGAGAAGCGGTATTAGCGCACATTATGGGCTCTATACCGCTTCTCCCCCATGTATGGTGGCTGTGGTGCGGGCACAATGACAGGGGTGCTGCTATCTAAAAGATCTGCAACCTACCCTATCCTCAACCTGCCCTAAAAGATGGGCTTCAGAGCACAGACTTTAGGGGTCTATTTACTAAGCCTTGGATGGAGATAAAGTCGCTGGAGATAAAGGGGTACATTTACTAAGCAGTGAGAAGAATGGAGAAGTGAGCCAGTGGAGAAATTTCCTCATCAACCAATCAGCAGCTCTGTATCATTTTATAATATGCAAATTATAGATGTTACTTCAGTGCTGATTGGTTGCCATGGGCAACTTCTCCACTGGCTAACTTCTCCGCTCTTATCACTGCTTAGTAAATGTACCCCTAAGTACCAGCCAATCAGCTCCTAACTGCCATGTCACAGGCTGGGTTAGAAAAATGACAGTTAGGAGCCGATTGGCTGTTACTTTATCTCCAGCGACTTTGGGGGTCATTCCGAGTTGTTCGCTCGCAAGCAGATTTTAGCAGATTTGCTCATGCTAAGCCGCCGCCTACTGGGAGTGAATCTTAGCATCTTAAAATTGCGAACGATGTATTCGCAATATTGCGATTACACACCTCGTAGCAGTTTCTGAGTAGCTCCAGACTTACTCGGCATCTGCGATCATTTCACTGCTTGTCGTTCCTGGTTTGACGTCACAAACACACCCAGCGTTCGCCCAGACACTCCCCCGTTTCTCCGGCCACTCCTGCGTTTTTTCCGGAAATGGTAGCGTTTTTTCCCACACGCCCATAAAACGGCCTGTTTCCGCCCAGTAACACCCATTTCCTGTCAATCACATTACGATCGCCAGAACGAAGATAAAGCCGTGAGTAAAAATCCTAACTGCATAGCAAATTTACTTGGCGCAGTCGCAGTGCGGACATTGCGCATGCGCATTAAGCGAAAAATCGCTGCGATGCGAAGATTTTTACCGAGCGAACAACTCGGAATGACCCCCTTTATCTCCATCCAAGGCTTAGTAAATAGACCCCTTCAAGAGAAGTTTCCAGCTAAACAGGAGGGAGAAGAACTTTTTTGAGATTTTGCAATTGCCAGTTTCTCTTTTACTAGAAAGCACAAACCTAGGCAAACTTTGCCCAATAAGGTAAACATGTTCAAACACTCAAAACTGACACATACAAAAAAAATTACTTCTCAATGTCCATTACTCTAGTGTGTAGATAAGTCATATATTAGGCTAAATCATAGGTATATTTATAATGGGTGCAAGGCGTGTGATTCACAGGTTCCCCTGGGTCTAGGGCACATAGGGCACCCTCCCCACCTCCCCCCCTGCCACCACCACCACCACCACACACACACACACGAACACACACACACACACGAACACACACACACACACACACACACTGTATAACCTGCAGGCCCGGCGACAGGGGGGGTCAAAGGGGACTCCCATACCGGGCCCCGAGGTTAAGAGGGGCCCCAAGAATCTGGCGCAGCCGCTTTCACTGACTGCATGGTGTCCGCCATATCCGGGAGGAAGGAAGGCAGGAGGAACCTGAGCGGCACGCTGACTGAGCAAGCCAGTGCTGTAGTGCGGGCTACCAGCACCTGTCACGGAAGGACACCAGAGGGGAAAAGCTCTATAGAAGATCCGCGCTTCCACACAGCAGACCAGCACTGTGCATTTGGGGCTCTCCACACTGCAATCAGCAGCTTTAGATCTCTGTGAGCGCTGCCCTGTGCTCTATGGATCCGGGCACTGCTAGTAGGGAAAGGTAGGGAAAGCCATGGTATTTTCCCCTCATATTGACAGTGAAGCACCTGCCAACTCTTCCTAAAGTACCTATACATATTGTGTGTGTGTGTGTGTGTGTGTGTGTGTGTGTGTGTGTGTGTGTGTGTGTGTGTGTGTGTGTGATTTATGATATTTTATGTGTCTGTTTCATGCTGCTGTTTAGATATACCTTATTTTAGCACCACTTCATATTGATATTAAAACTGCTTCATAGTCTAGGGAGAGCGCTAGTGTATATTGTTTGACAAGAGGAGTGTGTATGCAGCTGGTACACTATGTTTACGGTAGTGTGTGCGTGTGATGCTGTTACCTTTGCACTCCGCCTCCTCCTCCCATATACTTGGAGTCAGTAATACACCTACTGTGGCATAACGTGTATAAGGGGTAGAATTGTGTGGTGTAGCGTGAATAACGGACACTACTGTGTGGGGTAATGTTAATAAGGTGTACTACTGTGCGGTGTAATAATGTGTGTAGCAATTTTATATGGGGGGGGGGGGCATGTCAAGATAACAAAAACACTAGTTTCGACCCTGATGTAGTGGTGATGTTTATAGCATAAGTCACATAGCTGTCAGAAGCATATACAGTATTATACTGTATCCTATGTATTACATAATGGCCATATATGGGGGATGGGGGGCCCAGAGATAGCCGTGTACCGGGCCCCAAGATTTCTGTTGCCGGCCCTGATAACCTGCACCAAAAGCATACCTATCTGGTGGCAGCAAGTGGGTCCGCGCTCTTACATGGTTCCATCTTTTCCCCTAGGTTAAATAGAACAGTATTTTTGGGGGGGGGGGGATTCGGGGGGGGGGGGGGGATGTAAAAAGCTTATATAAATCTAGGAGGGCATACTAAAGTGGTAGGATGCAGATTGTTTTTTCGCAGCAGGTTCTTCAACTTCAAGCACTGTGAACTGGGCACGCACCTTGGTATACCCAAAGTCTGTAAACAAACAAACTTCATTTTCAAAATGGCTTGTTAACTTCCACAAAAGACACTATTTAAACAAGAAAAGTAAACAAAACATCACAAAATAAACAAACAGACGGTCAGTTTTCTTACAAATATAATATTATGCTGTCCTGGAACAACTAACATTTACTTAGTCTACAGCTACATAGAGCAGAAATCTCTTATAATTATAACTTCCAAAATAACTTCTGACAGTTGTGCACAAGCCAATATATCCAGGGTATATTCACAAATTATGGATCCACATTTCTTCTTGAGTTGTAGCCAAAGATGAGTATTTTGAGATGAAACAGTCACTGGATAAAATACAAAAGAAGAACTATTGAATGAAAAGCTTAAACACATTATGATTAATATATGATATAAATAGTGAAAGCGGCTGACAGGATATGTACTACTGAAGATGTATCTAGCAACCAACTAACAAGGAATTTCCGGCGAATACAAAGAAAGATTAGGCACAATACAGATCACAACACTCTGCTGCCATAGAAACTTCATAACCTAAGCTGTAAAAAAGTAAAAACATCCAGACGTGTATGCGTCTATGGAAGATACCTGGAATTCTGGGTGAAAGTGGACAGTTTGCTGTTTCCACAGGAATTATTTCACAGTATAGGATGTGGTTGTAGTTACATATAACTAATTACTGGAGAATTGTAAATGGTTACTTGGCAAAGCGAGTTTATATATAACCTGTCAAACTGTATTTTATCCTTCTTGGGGTTTTTTCTCCTTGTTAGTCTGGATATATTCAGGGGCGGATTTAGGGGTGAGGGTGCCCCTATAAACAACACTAACGGCCGCCCCCCGTCTGTCTAAATTTTATTAGCTTTATTTATTGGATATAAGCCATAATTTAATCAAATTGGTTATAAGTGCCAATTTAATAAAATAATTGAAAAAAGCCACAATTTTTTTTATTACTTATACATGTTTACTAAGTAGGGCAGCAGGGGCAGTACGTGCATGTCCTACCCATTTACACTCCATTCAAGATGGCATATGGTACAGTACAGTGGAAATATCTTGCAGTTACTGGTACGTTTTGGGCTGATGTTACCAACACAAGCATCCCAGTGCAGCCCCGAAACCGGTACCGCCACTAGGCATGTGCCTAATGGGAAATTCGCCACTGGATATACTCCAATCAAGTTTTATCCAACATACACAAGTACCACTGAATACTTGTTCCCCAACTGTGTCCCTCTCCCCTCATTTACAATAAAAACCTGAACTTACAGATCAGTATTGTAATAGTGTGTACAAATAGTAGTGTAACAGGACTTACGACAGTATCAAACAATCCTGCCCACTTAGATTTAGGTGGTTAATGTTGGGAATGTGTGTGCAGCCTTGGTGATGAGCAGAGTACCAAGCACACCACTGGATATATTGTAGGCAATGACAACTCAGGTGTCTTAACCAGGCTCTGCAGTTTATTTAGCAGTAGTTGATGTGCAGCTGTACTCACTGCTACATAGGTCTAGTTGTAGATGAAGCAGAGCCTGTAGAGATGCAGGGATGCTAACAGATCACCAGCCAATGACTGTCCTGCCTGTCTGGATAGTGGTGCAGAGCTTTGGAACAGCAGATATAATGGGTTACGTTGCAGGTCTCCTGATGTAAGAGGAGGACAGCCTTCCTCCACTATGTTGTTATTACACAGTGGAAAGATGGCACCGCGCATGTTCAGATACACTATTAGTAGCCATCTTGGCAAGGGAATAAAGGAATCACTACTAACAGTAATATGGGCAATTACAGGTAAAATGGATGAATCATAGATTGAGACAACAATATTGATATACAGCGCACAGTGATGTTACCATATGTAAAGTCTGTCAAAAATAGGCAATACTGTAAAAATATAGATTGAGTTATTATAGATCAACTTATCATACACTATACAAACTTGTTAATCTGTGTGCCATAAATGCCTTCTAGGCGCTGTCAGCAGCCACCATAGTCTCACAGTGGTTTAGTCATCAGGATGGTGTGAGGCAACAGTGCCAAACTCCGAAAGCTACGCTGCAAAAATTGCTGTTTCTACATGAATTTATGAAACAATGCTTGATACAAAGGCTCCTTATACAAAGAAAATCACTGGAACACATATGCGTTTCAGGGAAAGGACCTGAAATGTTGGCATCAGACCTCTGCAAAAGCGTTTTTTATTATCACTGAGTGTATTTATGTATGTATATATATATATATATATATATTTCCATAATATACACGGTTGAATCACATAATTATGACCACCCTCTATATTTGACGTCGGCAACACATATCCCATGAAGTACGTCATGTGTCATGCGCTGGCTTGGAGGGTATATAAGGTGTGTGATAGGCTATTTGCACACATATGACTCGTTGCTGTCATGGGTAAAAGGGGCAATTTGTCAGAGTTGTAAAAAGGGATGATTATTAGCTTTCCGGCCAAAGGTGGCAGTATTTGTGAAACAGCACAGTTTGTGAACTGTTCGCGTGTTGCTGTGTTAAAGGTGTACGTTGTAAGTCGCTGGCCTTATACAAACGTTTTGTCAATTCATTGTTAGTGAATAATGGGGGTCATTCTGACCCGATCGCTCGCTGCGGTTCATCGCAGCGCAGCGATCGTGTCGGAACTGCGCATGCGCTGGTGCCACAGTGCGCCGGGGCATGCCAGATGGCCGAAGGCCGTCGTTGCCTAGCAATCGCCTCTGAGGCAGAGGCGGTCGCTGGGCGGGAGGGGGCTGGATGGCTACGTTAAGCTTCCGTTTAGGGGGCGCGGTCCGGCCAACGCAGGCGTGGCCGGACCATTGGGGGACGGGCTGCGGTGGCTGCGTGACATCACACGCAGCCGCTGTGACCAGGGGCAGCGAAGAGGTTCTCCCGGCCAGCCGCAGGAGCTTTGATAAAGGACCTTTGATAAAGCTGCCCCTGGGAGACAGCAAAACATGTAAGGACCTACCTGTTGGACCTGTGGACACCATACTTTCCAGACTATTTGGACGGTGGACTCTTTACAGCCAGGGAGTCTTTATACACATCCATCCTATTGCTATACGGAGTACTTTTACATTTCCCACAACTGGTGCCCTGGAAACTGTGCCTTGCTGGACCATCACCAGGGAATCCTTTAATATCACCTCCAGGATTGGTAACTATTTGTGGAAGACAGTCGCTTGCATTTGGCTTAGGAAAATTAAGGTCCACCAACCATTGGATATATAAATATTGTGTCCTTACCACATCTCTACTTGGATACTTTACAGTCAGCATTGTTTTTAATATTTCCAATATGTGTATTACACTATCCTAACTGCTTCAATTTTTAGCATTTTCATTATTTTTTATTGTATTAAATTACTGATTGATCTTCACACCTGTCTGCATAGATTTATTATCAGCGCTGTTAGCAGTACTTCTGGTACAACTGTTTTCACAACTATAGAATCCTTCAAAAGTAGACTCAAGACTTTCCTGTTTACTCAAGCATTTCCATAATGTCCCTTTAGTATCTCCATGCTTCTGTATTTTATGAAAATGTACTTCATTATTTTCTGTCCTATATTATGCTATGTATCTGTAAGCGCCTTGAGTCCTATTGGAGAAAGAGCGCTATATAAATAAAATTATTATTATTATTATTATTATTATTATTATTATTATTATTACTTAAGAGAAGTCAATTTCCTGACAGGGGAAGTTGAGTCTCTAGAGGGGTGTGGTTCATTAGGTCAACATGAGTTAGGTCGACATACATTGGGTCAACCACGTTTGGTCAACATGCATTAGGTTGACATGATCACTTTGTCAACATGGTCATTAGGTCGGAGTATGAAAAAGATCAAAAAATTTTAAAAATTGTGAAAAACTCATGTCGACCTAATGACCGCCATCCTCCCTTTTAGAGCTTGAAAAAGCTATTAACACTACCCCTAATGGTAAGAGCCCTGGCTCTGATGGCTTCTTCTTAGCCTACTATAAGATGTTTGGGGAAGTTTTGTCTCCAGTGATGCTTAGAGCCTTTATTCAGGTTTTGGACCAGATCCCTTTTTCTCCTCAATCTTTGCTTGCTCACATCTCGGTTATTCCCAAAGAGGGTAAGGACCCAGCCCAGTGCTCCAGTTATAGACCCATCTCCCTATTGAACGTCGACCTGAAGCTCTTCGCTAAATTAATGGCGAACCGCTTGAAGGTTTTTCTTCCAAATTTAGTAAGTAGACCAGGTAGGTTTTGTCCCAGGTCGAGAAGACAGGGACAATGCTACTAAAGTTCTGGACTTAATTCATTGCGCCTCAACTTGCAAATCTCCTTCTATTGTACTTTCAACCAATGCAGAGAAGGCGTTCAATATGGTAGACTGGGATTTTTTTATTAGGGGTGCTGGAGCATCTGGGCTTGGGGCAGGTGGGCTTCCAAAGAATTTGGACATTGTACTCTAGGCCCTCAGCCCGTGTCCGCATCAATGAAGAAGTATCAGACCGATTCCAGATTCAGATTGGCACTCAGCAAGGCTGTCCCTTGTCGCCACTTATTTTTGTATTGTGTATGGAGGCCCTGTCGAGGGCCATTCGTCGGAATATTAATATCACAGGGTTGTTAGTGGGAGATAGAGAATATAAGCTCTCCCTGTTCTCAGATGACCTCCTAGCCGTGGTATCCAACCCCTTAACCTCTATACCGAAACTCCTTAAGGAATTTAAACAATTTGGAGCCCTTTCAAATTTCAAAGTTAATCTAACCAAATCCATAGCGATGAACCTAACATTGGACCAGACGAGTCTACAGGTTCTCCAAACTATTTCACCCTTTGCGTGGCACCCTACACAACTATTATACTTAGGGGTGATTTTTCATAAAAATCTTTTCCTGGTTTATCGCTCTAACTTTCCCACACTTCTAGTTAAACTCCATTCTGATCTCACCAATTGTGGCGGGAAGAAAATTTCATGTATAGGTAGAGTAGGAGTTATTAAAATTAATATTTTACCTAGAATCCTGTACCTTTTACAAACTTTACCCGTTGCTATCCTCCGGTCCTGGTTTATCGCACTGCAATGAAAGATAGGGATTTTATATGGGCGGGGCGTAAACCTCGGTTTAAGCATGAGATACTCTTAAGATGTAAACTTCTGGGGGGACTCCAATTGCCACACTTTATCTCCTATTATCAAGCTGTACTCCTTACGAGAGTCATGGAGTGGAGTCGTGAGTCGAATAGAAAACAGAGGGTGGATACTGAACTAGCCTCACTCCCTCTCTCCACTCAGACTCCCCATGGTTCTCTAAAATCCCACTGGTCTCGCACCCGCTTGCTGGACCCATGTTCACATGCTGGCACCACTTACATGTCCATCCTCTTTTTTTACCGCCTCCTTCCCCACTCACACCACTGTTTGGGAATCCTGCATTCCAGCCATGATACCAGTCCTTGTCTTTCCAGCTCTGGCATGATAGAGGTTTATGGAGAGCAGATCATCTGCTGGACTCATCCGGCATAGTGTGCTTTTCTGAGTTGCAGACTAAATGAGATTTACCAAACAAGGAAATTTGGAGATACCTTCAGATTAAACACTTCCTCATGAGTTTATATTCTCCTGTGAATGGTAGATGGGCTGTGACTTTGTTTGAACAATTGTGCCTCTCCCACACTTATCCGCACCACACCCTCTCTACATTCTACAAATTGATAATAGATCACAGATTCTCTTCCCAACCTAAATTTGTAAAAGATTGGAAATCGGGTCTCATGGGTTTGGTAGATGACTGGGAGGGTATTTTCAGTAATACTTTCTCATCCTCTGTCAATGTTCTGGTGCTGGAAACACATTACAAAGTACTCACGCGTTGGTACCACTGTCCGAATATACTATCTAAAATTTACCCTGGGGTCCTCAATACATGTTGAGATGAATGACAGCTGTTGGCACCCCTCTATATATCTGGTGGGAGTGCTCCCTCCTTCAGCCTTATTGGCGCAAAGTGGTAGAAGATGCTAACATTATACTTGGAGAGAATCTGCCTTTTTGTCCTAGCTTCTGGTTATTAGATCTTCCACGCAGACCCCGTTCTCAGTTTATGAAAATTTTACTTCGCCATATACTTAATGCCTCTAAGGCAGTTATCCCTGTGCATTGGAAGTCAGATATGATCCCTAGTATGAAGGAGTGGAGTGCCCGCTTAGATCATTATATGGCAATGGATGACCTTATCTCAGCATCAGAAGTGAAAAAACAATCCTTTACAGCTACCTGGTATCCTTGGCTGGCGTATAAATAATTAGATTATTCCTCCCACCAGGAGACACCGCGCTTTCAGAAACTTATTCTATTTTTTCTATAGACCTATTCTAGCCCTGGGGGTGGGAGGAGAGAACCTTTCTGTATCTGTCTTTCCTTTTTCCTTAGTTTCTTTTCTGAATATTCTATATTTTCTTCTATTTGTATTTCTTTTCCTTATGCTTACTTTCTTCCTTTCTGCTTTTTATCTTTTATAAAGTTTCTGATTATTGTTATTTTAAATTTCCTGCTTGAGATGTTAGGTGTATTTTATGAATCATTGCATGTCATATATAGAGATCTGACTTCATGTTATTGTTTTTTTTATTCTACATGCCTTGAAGATTTACCTTATATCTGTTATACGCCTTTGCTGATCTCTGTATTTGGACAAAATCTTTCAAAAATTAATTTGCAAAAAAATTAAATGCCTCCCTGTTTGCAAACGGTAATTTTATATACAGGAAGTAATGTGTGAATACTCCCTATGGTGTAATTTAGGCATGCTGTTTTTGGCTCTGTTTTTGAATTGATTGTAGTATTTATGGGGACCCGGTAGACAGTACTTACATTGCTGCTGAAGTTTGGTGATGGATGCACTTTGTTGTTCGCTGCTGCACTGACGTGCCTCCTGATGAAGATCCGTTTGGATCAAAAACATTTGAGATGTCGTGACATTATCGTAATAAGTATGGAATAAAATTATTTTAAGTGCATGACAATTTTGCAAGTGCCCTTTCTACACTTCTCTGTATCTGGATACCCTTTTCTTAGGACATTGTGGCACTCCTTGTCTATGGTGTCCAACTGCGTTGGTGCCCTCCCGTTACCTTGCTCTTGCAGGAGAACAGAACAAATATGCTGTGTATAGGGTGGCACTCAGACAACTTTTTAAATAAAACAATAGCTCCTAAGTTGTAAATCAACATTTCAGAGTCTTTACTTGTGCTCTATAATGTTGATTTCTGTTTTTTAACCCCAAATTATGTATAGAGCAGATGTCTGGTGAGGTTGATAGACTATTGGACTGCCAACATGCATATACTCCTCCGCAACAAGGTCTCTTTTTTTAAACTTGTCCACATTATTTATATTATTCACTTTTTTTTTAACTTGGTTACTTATGACCACACAAAGGTTTGTTATTTATACACTAATGTTATGATGATTTGGATATTTTTGTATTGTTTTTGTTACAATAACATCAATACATAGAACAAGTTGTCATGCACACTTAACATTGTAACCACTCCTGGAAGGTTGTATCCGGGGGTGGAGCCCAATGTTGTTACAACCTATTTAAACCCACAGTTGTCACTTTGTTTGTATCCTGATGAAAAAGCACAAGTAAATACTCTGAAATGTTGATTTACAACTTGGGAGCCATTGTTTCATTTAAAAAGTCACCTGAGTGCCGGCCTATACACAGGTGAAACTCAGAATATTAGAATATCGTGCAAAAGTTCATTTACAGTATTTCAGTAATTCAACTTAAAAGGTGTAACTAATATATTCTATAGACTCATTACATGCAAAGTGAAATATTTCAAGCCATTGTTATAATGTTGATGCTTGTGGCTTACAGCTTTAAAAAAAAACAAATCCAAAATCTCAGAAAATTGTGAAAAGGTTCAATATTGTAGGCTCAAAGTGTCACACTCTAAACAGCTAATTAGTCCAAACCACCTGAAAAGGGTTCCTGAGCCTTTAAATGGTCTCTCAGTCTGGTTCAGCATAATTTACAATCATGGGGAAGACTACTGACCTGACAGTTGTGCAGAAAACCATCATTGACACCCTTCACAAGGAGGGAAAGCCTCAAAAGAAAATTGCAAAAGAAGTTGGATGTTCTCAAAGTGTTGAATCAAAGCACATTAATAGAAAGTTAAATGGAAGGGAAAAGTGTGGAAGAAAAAGGTGCACAAGCAGCAGGGATGACTGCAGCCTGGAGAGGATTTTCAGGAAAAGGCAATCCAAAAGTGTGTGGGAGCTGCACAAGGAGTGGACTGAGGCTGGAGTTAGTGCATCAAGAGCCACTACACACAGACGGATCCTGGACATGGGCTTCAATTGTCGTATTCCTCTTGTCAAGCCACTCCTGAACAACAAAAAACATCAGAAGCATCTTACCTGGAAAAAAAGAACTGGTCTGTTGCTCAGTGGTCCAAAGTCCTCTTTTCTGATGAGAGTAAATTTAGCATCTCATTTGGAAACCAAGGTTCCAGAGTATGGAGGAAGAATGGAAAGGCACACAATCCAAGATGCTTGAAGTCCAGTGTGAAGTTTCCACAGTCTGTGTTGATTTGGGGAGCCATGTCACCTGCTTGTGTTGGTCCACTGTGCTTTATTAAGTCCAGAGTCAACACAGCTGTCTACCAGGACATTTTAGAGCACTTCAAGCTTCCTTCAGCAGACAAGCTTTATGGAGATGCTAACTTAATTTTCCAGCAGGACTTGGCACCTGCCCACACTGCCAAAAGTACCAAAACCTGGTTCAATGACTGTGGGATTACTGTGCTGGATTGGTCAGCAAACTTGCCTGACCTGAACCCCATAGAGAATCTATGGGGCATTGCCAAGAGAAAGATGAGAGACATGAGACTGAACAATACAGCAGAGCTGAAGGCTGATACTGAAGCATCCTGGTCTTCCATAACACCTCAGCAGTGCCACAGGCTGATAGAACCCATGCCACGCCGCATTGAGGCAGTAATTCATGCAAAAGGGGTCCAAACCAAGTACTGAGTACATATGCATGATTATACTTTTCAGAGGGCCGACATTTCTGTATTTAAAATCCTTTTTTTATTGATTTTATGTAATATTCTAATTTTCTGAGATTTTGGATTTGGGGTTATCTTAAATTGTAAATCGCAATCACCAAACTTATAACAAATAAAGGCTTGAAATATCTCACTTTGCATGTAATGAGTCTATATAATATATTAATATATTAGTTTCACCTTTTAAGTTGAATTACTGAAATAAATGAACTTTTGCACGATATTTTAATTTTCTGAGCTTCACCCGTATATATATATATATATATACACACACATACACAAAATACACACATTTCTATACACATTTCTATATATGCATATATATATATATATATATATATATGTATGGATAGATAGATAGATAGATAGATAGATAGATAGATAGATAGATAGCAACAGGTGGATATGCAGCACTCACAGGACTTTCAATTACAGCATAGCCTTGGTAAATATCAGCAGGACGCTGGTATGCAGGTATGTATATATATATACGCACACAAAACATGTCTAAAACTTGCGCTCAGACTACTAGCAGCAGTTTGGAAGGAACCCCTGTTAGTGGACTGTTTGTATGATATATATATATATATATATATATATATATACACATATATATAAATATTTATATTGAATACCGTAGAATATATTTATATTGAATACTGTAGAATATGGGCAACCAATGGAGGGATTCACAGAGAGGATCAGCAGATGATGAACATCTTCCTAGAAATATTAGCCTTGCAGCTGCATTTAAAATGGATTGTAATGGTGAGAGTCTTTTCTTGTGAAGACCAGTAAGGAGACTATTGCAATAATCAATGCGGGAGATAATGAGAGCATGGATTAGAGTTTTTGCAGTGTCTTGTGTAAAATAAGGTCATATTTTGTGCATATAATCCTCCACCAGAATGCCCACTTATTTCAGCATGTGCATCTTTATTTCAACCGACAGCAATCTTGTTTTTTTTTCTATTCTTCAACCATTTGTTCAAGAACACGTAGTTAATTGCTGGAAATAGCTATGCTTCTTAAGAAAATTAACAATCTTGGCCCAATACCATCGAATGCTTGGTTCATCTCGGCCAATGTTACCAGTTTGTAAACTGTAATTCCCCACAATGAGGGTTTAATATAATTGAAGACTCTATTGCTCTATAATGGAATTCATGATATGACTCACATTGATATTTTTTTAAAGCTACTTATATTAATTCCCACAGAACTTTTTCATGTTTGTTGGTGGCTATTATCTCCAAATTACTGGTTGTGCTATGGGCTCATTGGTGGCACCCACATATGCTAACATTAATATTTTTGATATAGAGCATGATTTATTTTTTAGTGACTTACATCACAGATCTTGTTTTATACAAGATTTATTAATGACCTGTTGTTTAATGAGTAAGCAAAACAATACTTAATCTCCTGTAAAATGTACTTTTAATATGAGCCATCAGGAACTTCATTTTCTTGATCTCAGGTTTGGGTGTAAGGAGGGAGTTCTCTCTACAACGTTATTCTTTAAGAACACCGATCAGACTATGATTTTACATTTTTAAAGTTGCCATTTAAAAAGTTACAAATTTGGAATGCCCTTTTCTCAAATGATTCAGATTAAGAGAATTAACAGTGATCCCCAGGTAACAGGTGCTCAGAGTGAAAAGCTTATTATTACATTTGTGGCTCGTGGATTTAAATTAAAAGATTTACAAGAAACTAAAAAAGAGAGTTAGCTCTTAATCGTGGGGACTTATTATGTAAAAAAAAAAGATGTCAGACTAAAAGTGAAAAACTCCCTTGTTTTATTAGATATAATGTAACCTCCCATGAGATTAATTGTATCTCAAAGAAATGCTAGCTCTTCGTTAAAACAGATAAAGATTTAAATCTTACTGAGTTGATGCCCTGCTATTCAAGAGTTAAGAAATTTAGAGACTTCCCTGTCAAGACCGATGTCTTTGATAAAGGGAAAGTACAGTCAAAAAACTTTTAGGCCAAAAAGAAATGTGGTTGTATTAAATGCTCTTGTGTCACTTGTAGGTTTCTTATTCCAGGGGACTCTTTCAACCATCTCCATTCTAGGCAGAAATTTCAGATCCGGCATCATTTAACTTGTGATAGTTCTTTTGTTGTGTATCAACTATTATCTCTCATATATAGGGAAGACCCCTGTCACGATCCGGGTATCTGGACGCCATTACTTGCCTTTTAGATGCCTTCTGAAGCTGGCTCAGCGTTCCAGGGCCGGATCTCATCTGTGTTACTGATGTCCACACTCTGCATATCCCTCCTGTCACTCTGAGACGCTGTCACAGAGGCGCCATGTTTGAATCTAGTGTGGCGTCTCCCGTCCTCCGCGGTCTCCGCCGCCGCTCCTGTGTTCCAGTATGCAGGTTGTCAGAGTGGTGCCCCATGCCTGCCGCGGCCTCCGCTGTCATCCATGTGTCTCAGTGTGCAGTTGTCAGTTTGGCGTCTCCTGTCCTCCGCGGCCATCGCCGCCATTGCTGCTATGTTTCCACATGGTTTTCCAAACCAACTTTCCCTCCAGTACTAACATGGGCGCAGCCATGTTTGTTTCAGTCACATGTTCAATCTCCACCAATCCGCTGCACTGTGAATCTGCATGATTGGCCAGCCAATGCCTGCCCTGCAGCAGGTATAAGTATCCTGTGCCTGAACCAGGAAATGGTCAGTGCTTTGAATGTCAAACCTTGTTCCAGTCTCTCTCTCCTGTGGTTGTTTCTCCAGGTTCCAGCTCCTGTCTCCAGCATCCACTACGAGACCCGCACCTGCCTTCCATCCTGCGGTGCAGCCTGACTCTGCAGTCTTCCGTGGTTATTCCAGCTTCCAGCTATTAACCCATCTGCTTCCAGCGGTCAGCTTCCAGCAGTATCCAGTTTCTTTAAAGTGCTGGTGTTGTTCCAGCGGATCCCTACTTACCAGCAGTATCCACTACCACCGGTAACCTCTTTTCAACTCTTCTGTTTCCACGCTCCCTAGCATCTTACAGTATTCACTCCGTGTCTTCATCACCTGACTGGTTCCATCCAGCATCCACTCCGTGTCTTCACCACCTGGCTGATTTCATTCAGCATCCACTCCGTGTCTTCACCACCTGGCTGATTCCATTCAGCATCCACTCCGTGTCTTCACCACCTGGCTGATTCCATTCAGCATCCACTCCGTGTCTCCACCACCTGGCTGGTTCCATCCAGTATCTACAACAGTCTGTTCAAGTTACAAACTTCATCTAATACGGCTACTGGCGTGTTCCTCGGCTATCTTCACTACTACAGCCAGGCCTGGTAAGGTTATTCCATCAAAGGACTTTAACATCTGTTCCTCAACCTATCAGTGCCCTGTGATACCTTTCATGGTTATAGTGATCCAGGAACTGTATTATTTGCCACTGCTTTTATCAACTGTGAATACTGTTGTTCAACACGGAGTTTGTTAATAAAACTTTTATTGACTTTTAACCTGGTTGTCATGGTCACACCTTCGGGTAATCCTTCTACACTTACATGTCCAGGGGTCTGATTAAACCTCCCAAGTTTAATTTCATTTCAGCCCCTACAACTGAGGCTTCCTCCTGTCAGCCTAAACTCTCAGTTGTGACAACCCCCAAAAAATGTAAAGAAAGGATGACTGCTCACTGATCTGCTGTTCGGCCCTTACTAGTGGCACAAGTGTTCAGCAGGTGGCACGCCATTTCGTAGAGGCCAAACATAATCTGTCATCTCTGACATACAGGCAAAGTGGATTCATAGACTTGATGTCATCAGCCCTCGGGGGATGAATGACACATCATTTTCATGTTTTTTCATTAAAACCTTTTAAGGTACAGTAAGGGGCTTTTGTTTCTATTTATATAATCAATTTAAATAATCTAGTTATTTAAGCTATGTAAATGATTTTGATATTGATATACACCCTTTGGTAATACTTGTCCTAATATATATTGAGTTTCCATACAGTTATATTAGATATGTGTGGTTCGGTTCTCCAGAAATCCGAACCCACCAGAAGTTTGTGGATCTGAACCGAACCAAGACCTGGGGCAATATTTACTAATAATCATGTTTGAGTCGGTTTGTGTAGTGTTTAAACTTGTTTTGTATCGGGTGCATTTTCATGGAACTTTTTGAAACTATGGAGGTCATTCCGAGTTGTTCGCTCGGTAAAAATCATCGCATCGCAGCGATTTTCCGCTTAATGCGCATGCGCAATGTCCGCACTGCGACTGCGCCAAGTAAATTTGCTATGCAGTTAGGAATTTTACTCACGGCTTTTTCATCGTTCTGGCGATCGTAATGTGATTGACAGGAAATGGGTGTTACTGGGCGGAAACAGGCCGTTTTATGGGCGTGTGGGAAAAAACGCTACCGTTTCCGGAAAAAACGCAGGAGTGGCCGGAGAAACGGAGGAGTGTCTGGGCGAACGCTGGGTGTGTTTGTGACGTCAAACCAGGAACGACAAGCACTGAAATGATCGCAGATGCCGAGTAAGGTTGAAGTTACTCAGAAACTGCTACGAGGTGTGTAATCGCAATATTGCGATTACTTCGTTCGCAATTTTAAGATGCTAAGATTCACTCCCAGTAGGCGGCGGCTTAGCATGAGCAAATCTGCTAAAATCCGCTTGCGAGCGAACAACTCGGAATGACCTCCAATATACGCAAAGTTACGAAGCAGTCGACTTTATGGTTTTCGTGTTTTCCGATGTCGATGCCAGTTGGGTTTTTTTGGACCATTCTCGGCTGTCATTGTCATTTGCGTACGTCTTTTGGTTGTTTTTACCGGTATTTTTTCTAAGTTAAACGCGGCAGGTTTTTTTTAAGACCCCGGCCGCATTTCTTTTAGTTTCGTTTTTCATCCCCGTTCGTGATTGGTTGTGTTTCAGATGTAGGAGTGTCTGTGCGCAACCATATAAATACGCCCCAAACCGTCCGCACCTCGTGGGTTTAGTTAGTGGTGAGGAGGAGGGAGGTTGTGCTGTGGAGGTAGGTGAATTTGTGGTTTGGTGAGGAGTGTTGGTAGCGATTTCTGAGTGTGGTATTGTGTTTGAAAGTCGTCTTGTCATTCTTGTAGTCTTGTTTTTTGTGGTTTTGTCTAATTTTTTGTCCAAATTATTTTTCTTTATAGTCCCTTGTCAGTGTGTGTGTGTGTGTGTGTGTGTGTGTGTGTGTGTGTGTGTGTGTGTGTGTGTGTGTGTGTGAGTTGTGTAGTGGTAGTGGAGGAGTGTGTTGTTTGTCTATTTTTTTTCTGTGTTAAGTGTTTAGACACTTAGACGTTTATGTGTGACTCAGAGGTGGGTGAGGTGGAGGGTGTGAGTGAGGGGGAGGAGGTCGGTCAGGTGGAGGAGGTGGGTGAGATTGCTGCAGCAGCCTCAAGTGACAGTGATAGTGACAGTCAGACAGCTCCGCAGCCACGCACCACTACTAAGACTGGGCAGAATGTAAAGTTTAGTTTTGCTGAAAATGTGGCATTGGTGCGTGAGCTGATGAAGTATCAGCGGCAGCTATTTGGGCCTGAGACCGCCAAGGTGCCAACACGGAGGAAGACTGTGTTGTGGGCGAAAGTTGTTGCTGCCGTCAATAGTGAGGGGGTGGTCAAGCGGACAGCGGACACGTGCCGCAAACGGTACTATGACATAAAGCGACGTGTCAAGTCCAAAATGGCCAAGGAGGCGAAGTTGGCTCAAAAAAACGGTGGGGGCCAGCCCTATATTGCAAGATATCTGGAGTATGAGGAGCCCATGTGGAGTGTAATACCTCCTGAAGTAGTCTCTGCAACCCATGTCCGGGATTCAGATAGGCCCAGGAAGAATGGTGAGCATGTGTATTTGCATTAACATTCTATGATCTTATTTTTTTTTTATTTTTTTTTTAAATGTGTGTCATGTCACGTTGCATATTACTCCCATCTTCAAGTGTGTGTCAGCAAATACATTGTTTTGGGTAATGTTTTATACAAAAGCCAATGTAACATCTCACTTTATTGTATGTCATGTGTTTTTTTCCAGTATATTTTGCATGTGTAGTTTGGACTTGGTGTGTCATTGAATTGTCCAGCAATAATGTTTTCCTTTTGGACATTTTTTGTTTTTTAATTTGGACTATGTTTTATATTTAGGTTATCCATGTGCAATGTTTCAAAAACAGTGATTGTCATGTCAGAGGCTGGAGTAGTGGAAAGTGGTTTGGAAACCACTTACATGTGTAATGTCATTATTACAGAATGTAATATTTTTTATTAAAAAAAACACTATTTGTTTGTTCAGTTTAAGTTTGTATTTGTACCGTGACACAACACTGCAGTGTATTATTTTTTTTTTTTTTTTTTGGCTCATATAGTGGTAATGTGTGTTTGGAGTGCCACATCACAGAGCAATTTATATATTGCATCTGTAATATTTTTCCTTTCATTACAAAATGAAGATGTGTGTGTTTGTGATTGTTAAGGTATGCATTTTTACTTGTGGCCTATGTCAGTGTCCTGTACATGTTTTCCTGTGTTGAACTTTCCATAGTGCATATGGCTATTGGACAATGTTTATTGTTTTATGTAGTGGTTTTTTTGTTTCTGGTCCTTATGTCTTTCATAAAAATAAAGCAAGTATTTCTTAAAGAATAAATGTTTATAAGCATAATGGGTGGATGTATCAACAATATCATGAATACATGAGTGTTTTATTTTTTTTTACAGTGTTTGAAAAAAGCAGTACTACTCGTCCTCCAGTAACTCCCATCACATCTGATGATGATGACGCTGCGGAAGCAGGTAAAGTGTCCATTGTAGTATAGGGTATGTTTGTAAAGGAATGGCCATAACAAAATTTCACTTTCATTAATAGGTCCATCAAAAGATGTCTGGAGCAGCAGAAGAGGGACTTCTGTAAGACATCACCACAAAAAACCTGTTGCAGCAAAGAAAGCAAGGTCTGATGTCCAGGGCCAACCACAGCAGGCTACCCCGCCACAAAGATTATCGACAGTATGTTCGGTTCCCCCACTCCAAATTTTGGACACACCTCCAAGACGTCATCCACACTCCTCTCATCTTGAGTGTGAGTATCAAACTGAAATAAATGTAAATAATTTTAGATCGTAATCAAACTTTTTCTTAACCGAATTAAGTCAAAACACATCAAAAACTTATATACCGTATATACTCGAGTATAAGTCGACCCGAATATAAGCCGAGGCACCTAATTTTACCACAAAAAACTGGGAAAAATTACTGACTCTAGTATAAGCCTAGGGTGGGAAATGTACGGTGCCAGGGGTTTTCATACTCAGGGTGTTATGCTCGTTGCCAGGGATTTCATGCGGTAGGTGTTATGCTTGTTGCCAGGGGGTAATGTTTGTTTCTAGGGTTGTGCCCCCAGTGCCACATATACCCCCAGTGACAGATAAAAACATGCCCCCGTTGCTTTGCCCCCAGTAGTTATGCCCCATCTTTGCCCCCAGTATTTGTGCCCCCTCTTTCATTGCCCCCAGTAGTTATGCCCTCTCTTTCATTGCCCCCAGTAGTTATGCCCTCTCTTTCATTGCCCACAGTAGTTATGACCCCTCTTTCTTTGCCTCAGTAGTTGTGGTGCCCCCTTTCTTTGCCTCAGTAGTTGTGGTGCCCCCTTTCTTTGCCCCCAGTAGTTGTTGTGCCCCCTTTCTTTTCCCCCTGTTACTGTGCCCCCGTTGCAGCTTACAAACATAAACACACACTAAAACAATACTTACTACTGCCCCGCTCCTGCTTCCCGACCGCTTCTTCTGCTGCTGCGCTGCTCCGCTCCGTCTGTCCACCCGCTCCGTCTGGCCGCCGCTCCATCTGTTCACCCGCTCCGTCTGGCCGCCGCTCCATCTGGTCGCCGCTCCGTCTGGCCGCCGCTCCATCTGGTCGCCGCTCCATCTGGCCGCCCACGCCGATGCCCGCTTCCCGGCACCCGATCATCTCTATGGGAGAGACGTCATGACGTCTCTCCCATAGCAACGCCGCACAGACACTAGAGGTCAATAATGACCTCTAGTGTCTGTCCCTGGAGCCGGCTGCAGCGGACGCCCACACAGCCCACGGCGTCTGCTGCAGCCGTTGACTCGAGTATAAGCCGAGGGGGGCTTTTTCAGCATAGAAAACTGTGCTAAAAAAGTCGGCTTATACTCGAGTATATACGGTACTTACCGAAGTAAGTAAAACATGAAATGGAATCCAAGCAAAATGGCCTTGTCCACATCCAGTAAAGATATGTATGTCCACTTGAGCAATACAGTAGCACATTGTGTGTAAGATGCTGCAACAGAAACTCATGTTTAATGTTTGCAAATAGTAAGGTTGTTTATCAAATTTTCAAATGTGTGTTTGAGCTCACATTGCCAAATACATATAAAAACATTACTATGTTTGTTTTAGAAAAGCTATAAGGTAACACATTATGGATTACAATGTGTTTTTATGGTGGAGTATGTCTGATCTACAATAAAACTAAAGGGTTTGCTTTCACAATTAAGTAACCAGACACATTTGCCACAAACAGGCATATGTATGTATGTATTTAAGTTATGAGTGATGATGTTGCTAGGCAGAATATCTGAAAGCAACAGTGAATGACATGTGTTCCATGTGTAGTGATTTGTTTTCATTTATGAAACATATGGATAGCTAACGGCAAATTTTTCGACATTTCAGCTTCTAGTCCTGGTAACAGCATCCCTCCGCAACAACAGCAACACAGTGACATGGAGGAGACAATCATCTTAGAAATGCAGCCATTAAGCCAAGGAATCAGCCCCCCCAGCACCTGTGAGTACACCACCACAGCAAAGCACACCACCACCACAACACAGCCCAACAACACCAGTAACACAAGGCCCTGATCAGGTGTTTTGGACCATTTGGGCTAGACAGCAGGCCACTAATGAAGATTGCCTGCATAGGCAGACACAAATGTTTGCAAGCCTACCATGTCACCTTAGAAGAATAACCAGAAATATGAGTAGACAAAATGAACAAACAAAAAGAATTGGCAATACCATGGAACTCATGTGTACAGACATTACACAGGTCATGGGCAACTTACAGCGCATAATGGAAGAACAGCACAGACTAATGGAAGAACAGCACAGACAACAGCAAAGTTATATGAACATTTTTCAAAACAATCAAAAGATTCATGAAAGTTTATTCCGAATTGTAGACAATCAAAATGCTGCTACACATGAACTCAATGCCACCCTCACTAACCTGAATGAAACACTCAGATCTATGCACCAACAGCAAACAAGCAGCAGTTCTGGTACAACTACTCCAAATATCACGCCAGTCTCATCACCACGAAGATGCTCCACCAGAGCACAACAACATTGCAGTGCTAAAGGCAGGACAAGCAGGCACCCCAAAAAATTAACACAAAACGAACAAATTTTAAATTTCTGAGAAGTAATTTAAAATAGTTAGTAAGTGTATGTTTGGCAAAATATATATAACACTTAGCTCCTTGACAATTTATACAACATCATTAATTATAAGTGGTACAAACAACAGCATAAAATTTGTACGCACATTTATTCTTTACCATCTTTGTTTTCTTTTGGAGGAGGGAAATGTTGTTGGAGCTGCACATACATGTTAGCAGGAAGTAACCAGACCACTTGATTTTTTTCTAATCATTACTCTTTCTAGATTCCAATCATTCTCCTATCCTGCACACACAATCATTGCCAGGCAGCCACATACATGTTAGCAGGAAGTAACCAGACCACTTGATTTTTTTCTAATCATTACTCTTTCTAGATTCCAATCATTCTCATATCCTGCAGCCAATCCACATTACAATGTGATTGTTAACTATTTTACCTTTCTTCTCTATACAACATTACAAGAATAACACAATTGAGTTGCGTAAAAAGCTTTTAATATGTTGTCATTGAATTGAGATAATTCATTGCCAAAATGAATGTCATTATTGTTGGGCCATGTTTGTGTGTGTTAAAAATGAGTAATAATGTTATTACACATGATGCAGAAACCAAAAAATAAGAAATTTTTAACCAAAAAAATAATAATAATGTGTATAATAATGTATATATGTGGCAAACTGTGTATTTACTTACAAATCAGCAAGTTTACTGCAGCAAACATTACAAAATAAATTATTTTGGATGAGAGTAAGTTTATGTCCCTTAAATATGATGGAGCATCACACATAGGGACACATGTATTCCTCAAGGTTAACATATTATATGTTGAGGACTGTTTATTTAGAACACAGGTTCTCAAACTCGGCCCTCAGGACCCCACACAGTGCATGTTTTGCAGGTCTCCTCACAGAATCACAAGTGACATAATTAGCTCCACCTGTGAACCTTTTAAAATGTGTATGTGAGTAATTCATAAACCTGTGCTTCTACTGGGTTACCTGCAAAACATGCACTGTGTGGGGTCCTGAGGGCCGAGTTTGAGAACCTGTGCATTAGGACGTTATACACAATCATAAAGTAAAATACTAAGTAAATTACTATGTGGATTATGTGTGCTTGTAATAAATTATCAGTGCAAGTTTATGAACACTTATACAGACTTAATGCATGCCACTCATAATCTGTTGTTTTGATTTTTAAAATAAACACAATACACATGTAACATTAGTTTTGCATAAAGCGAGGGTATGTTTGTATGTCTCAAGGAGACAGACACATTCTGAGTAATGGTTTTTACAATAAAAATGGGCCAACATCTATTTATGATTACACAACAAATGAAATAAGCAAACCAAACTTACCTTAGAAATAGCGAGTGATGAGCTCTTGCCTAACCTGCCTCCCTACATCTGTACTCCAAGTATCACCAGATGTCTCTAATTCCTCTGCTTGCTGGCTGCTTTCTTCATCCTCCTCCTCCTCAACATGTGGCAGATGTTGTTGCAAACACATGTTATGAAGAAAGCAGCAGCAGAACACAATTTGAGTCACCTTCGAGGGACTATACAACAAAAGGCCACCAGACTTATCCAGACACCGAAACCTAGATTTCAGCACACCAAAACATCTTTCTATCACATTCTGCGTGGACTTATGTGCATTATTGTAATTGTGTTCAGCAGGGCTATCAGGTCGGGACAATGGAGTTAGAAGCCAAAAGAAACAGCCATATCCTCCATCACCTAAAAGACAGATATAGTAACGTGATTCATGTTAAGATACAGCAACACATAAGTAACACACTGTAGGGCAGATGTATTAACCTGTAGAAGGCATAAGGAAGTGATAAACCAGTGATATGTGCAAGGTAATAAAGGCAGCGGACAATCTGTTCCTAAATGTTCATTTAAATATTGGAGCTGATTGGCTGGTGCCTTTATCACCTTGCACATATAACTGGTTTCTCACTTCCTTATGCCTTCTACAGGTTCATACATCTGCCCCTGTATTTGGACAAAGTATACGCAGGCCTACACATATCAAATTGCATACCCAGCAGCCATCCATCTGGCATTTGTCCATCCTCAAACTTATCAAAGAGGGATGACTGACTGAGGATGAAGGAGTCATGGCAGCCCCCAAGGTAACCAACAACAACACTCATTATTTTGAGATTTGCATCACAAACCACCTGCACATTTGTGGAGTGTTCTAGATGGCGATTAGTATATATGTGCTGCCTGCCCCTAGGTGGTCTCAGCTGAATGTGTGTGCAATCTATGGCTCCAAGCACATTGGGCATGCCAGCCAGCTCATAGAAATCTACCCTGACGGCATGCCACTGAGACTCCTGGGTAGGGAAGCAGATTGAGGCATCGATGTGGGGCTGCAAAACAGCCAACACCTGTGTGTATATTTCAAAGAACAATAAACATGAGATTTTAGGACAGGACTGTCCACCGAGAAATAAAAAAAAAAAGAAGAGGTAGTTAGGTATACATCACCTGTGTTAATATTCTCAAAAATGAGGGCTGTGAGATTCCTATGACATCCCCAGACACAACCTGATAGCTACCAGTAGCCATAAAGTGCAACACAGCCAGGAGTTTGTGCAGGCCTGAGACAGAGCGAGAGCGTGCTGTCTCAGGGTCTAGGCCCAGTTTGACAAGGTCATACAGACGGAAAATGTTGTTACGATTTAGACGGAACATCTGTATGACCATATCATCGGACAATGCGTTCAAGTTTAAACGCCCCCTAAAAAAACGAGGCCTGCGCAGCCTCCGCGGAACCTGTACAACCTGCTGACCATGTTCAGTTTGTTGGCCCTGGTTACTTACAGGCTGATGTCTGAGTCTGAGGAATCCCACAGCACACAAAATATCACTGGTCCACAGTCCTGCTGCCATTTCTGAGTGTAGGTGGATTGAATTGGACCTAACATCCTTCTATAGGCATCCGTATTCAGGTGTGATTGATTTTTGAGTTGCAACACATGTAAACACGCCTGAAAAAAGCAGGTCTATTTTTTTGCTGCTTTTTTTAACGATTCGCAAAAAAATACGACCGCATTTGAGCACTCAGAGACTAACACCCAAATACGAATGAATAGTGAATTCCCGTATTGTATGAAATAACAGCCGCGTTTGACCGATGGTCTATTCATTCATATTTCTGAACTTTGCAAATCAAACCATTACGAATAGTCCAAACACTGCCGAGATTGGTGCTTAGTGAATTTCCGGATTGGGACTTAGAAAAAAAAACACAAATCGGGCAAACTCGGATTTTTAGTAAATATAGGCCCTGGTCTTGTTCTCCAGAGAAGATCCAAACAAGACCCGGTTCAATCTTCCCACAGTTCAGAATTTGGATTTTAAATCCAAATTTTGCATTTTTGATTCAGTTTAGATTACAAAAATAACATGATTTTATCTGTTTTTATCAATTTGTAAAAATAAATAAATTAAAATCTGGATACAAAACCGAAACTAGTGAGGCTGTTTGGCAAAACTAAAACCCTCTGACAAATTATAACCAAATCCAGCAAAAATGGGCCACATGGTGCACATATCTAGCTGATATGACATCCAAGAAAGTAATCTTTTAGAAATGTTTGTGTGTGTAGTCTTATGTGTATTTCAACCTTTTGATTATTACTCTAAATCATGTGGGTTGTTATACTATGGACTTGATTAAATTCAGCGTGAATTGCATAGCACCAGGAAGGAGCTCCCAGAGCTATTCAATTCAGTGCACTGTTAAGTCAGAGAATGATGATTCTCCAGCCTTAAACATGGTGTTTAGTCACGAGAACTGGCATTCTGACTAAAGTACCTGGCTTGAGGCTGTTTCCACCTTGCTAAAGGCAGGAAACAGCAATGCACCAGTAGTTATGTGTTGGATTTCTGCTTGCACCCCAGGAGGGGTGAGAGAAGAAATCCTCTATTCGGGCATAACATTGCACTGAATTGAATAGCATTGGGAACTCCTTTGGCACCCTTTCTGTCAGGAGAGTCAGAAAAGGCCTATAATGACCAAGTATTAATGATGCTCTGGAATATGATAAGTTAAAAGATGGAATTTGACTCATTTGGGTGTTACACTATTGGTACAAGCATGACAAGTGCATTGCTGGGAATAAAAAGTGGATAAACCCCCCGCTCTCAAATGCATGACTTCATTCACCTCACCAAGAAGTGGCTAGAACCAGAGATCATTGAAAGGATCGTTATGGACCAATATCTGTGGTCACTGCCATCTGCTCTATGCAAGTGGGTGAGCCATGCAGACTCTAGAACAGCAGACCAATTTGTGGATATGGTAGAGCAGTATGTTTCGACCAAGGAACTGTTGAGTGTACCGCAATGTACCAAAGTCCCACAACGGCGATCTCCAGTGACTTCTGGTAAGACTGTTCCAGGGGACAAAGGTGCTGTGGAGTTGGAATGAACCTACAACTGTGGGCTTGGAACCTGGAGACTGCCCCCCTGTGCCAGTAAGTTTTCACCACATAAAAGACTTGATAATAATATGATCAGATGTTTTCGTTGTGCTGGCATGGGCCATATTGCTAATAGTTATCCACTTATCTCTGAACCCATGCAATGTGATTATGCTTATGTAAATTGCAGAATGTCTTTGCTCAGCTAGCCTGTGCAGCAGAATGACAGGCTGAGTCAAAGAATCAATTATGTGTAATCTCTATCGAAGGCAAATGAGTAGAGGCACTGTCAGAATCTGGTAGTCTGATGACTCTTATACAAGATGAGTTGGTAAACCCCTCAAAATGGCAATGTTTGGGGCAACCTGCATACATGGGGATACTCGGTATTATGCTACCACAGAAGAGAATATAGAAACCCCTGTGTGTAGTTAAAGTTGGCTTAGTTCATGATTTAATGTATGATGCAATATTGAGGAGTGATTTTTATCACTTCTGGAAGTGGTGGGAAAACTGATGTATTACTTATGTAGATACCCTAGATCCATTTGATAATGTTACTGGTACCGTGACAGTGGGAGTATCTCCAGAGTTTGAAGTGTTCCCTTTTGCAAGACTGGTTGGGACATCTGGGAATAATGAGTATAGCAGTGGGGAGCAAATTAATGTACCTCCTACTGAAGTAGGAAATGTTGATCCAGTTAATTGTATGCCTGACCTTGAAGTGAGTAAGGAGATCTTTGCCTCAAAGTAGTTAAAATACCCTATTCTGGTGAGTGCTAGAGAGAGAATGTCAAAGTGATTGATGGATTGATAGTCCCTAAGATGTATAGGAGAACTGTGTTAGACTTGGCTCATAGTCACATACTGTAACTGCTGGACATCTAGGAATATAAAAAACTGTTGAGAAAATCTTATAGTATTTTTTTCTGGTTAGGGATACATGAAGATGTAAAGGAATATTGTGCCTCCTGCTATAAGTGTCAGTACCATGTTCCTAGGCCACACTATAAAAGTCTGCTTGTCGTTTTGTCTATTATTGAGGTCCAATTTAAAAGAAGTGCTATGGATTTGGTAGGACCTCTGTTAAAGTTTGCCTGGAGTCACCAATACATATTAGTAATAATGGATTATGCAATTAGATATCCCATTTATGTCCAAAATCATGTAAGAATTGTGCTGCCTGTTTAAGGTTACTCAGCTAAAGACCTCTGTCTATCATCCTCAAACTGATGGTTTGGTGGAAAAGATGTCATAAAACTGAAGAATATGTTAAAAAAAAGGTGGTAGAAAACGATGGTAAAGATTAAGACTATGTATTAACCTATCTGTTGCTGGACATCAAAGAAGTCCCACAGGGTTCTCTCATTTTGACTTCCTATATGGAAGATTGCTGGATATTGCAAAAGAGACATGGGAGAGGCAACCCAGCACTTATAAAACAGTTATTGAACATGTATCTCAGATACAGGAGAGAATATGTGCAGTGGTGCTAATAGTGAGAGAACACTTGAAGATGGCACAACAAGCACCACAAAAGGTGTACAATCGTAATGCTCAAGTATGAACCTTTGCTCCTGGCAACAGAGTGCTTATATTGGTTCTCACAGTAGTACGTTTTTGGCAAAATGGCAAAGACCCTTTGAAATGGTGGAAAAAGTGTTAGGTTCCTGGTGCTCAGAACAAGGGAGATGTTGCGTAGTGAGTCCTGAGCACCAGAACGTGACACTGAAATAAGGTGTGGTGTGGAAATAGCCCCTAGCAACCTACCTCCGTTGTCTTACCCATGTTATCAATTCACGCCTGAACGACTATGGTTTCTTGGGCCCATGGCAGCCGCGTTTGAAGGGCGGATTAGGTCTGCCCAACTCCGATGCCCCCTCAGGTCTTAAAGAGAGACAAGGCGTGAACTGAGACAGGGTAATAACAAGGGGACCTCTAACTGAAACAACCACGCTAGGGGCTATAAACTACCTAAAAACTAAACGTATGTGCGGCACACCGCCAAAGGAACAACAAAGGAAACGCTGTCCACACGCCGACACAATACTTTTGCGTACCGGCGGTGACAGCATAAGCAGAACCCTGTGCAAAACACCAGTAACTAAATATAACCAAAGAATACTGCGGCCTAGGCCGACGGACGCGGCAAAGCCGCTACTCACGGAACCGGTACAAATACTGGCAAACGGACAGGAACCCCCAATGTAGCTGACACAGACACTCAGAACTGGAGGACAGGCAGAATCCCAAAAGACAGACCGGTGGACACCAAGAAGCCAGATATTCGACCAGGCACAGACAAAGCCACAGGACTTCTGGACTGGAATGCTTCATGGCAGGACACGGGATCAGACACTGGAATCGACACAGGAACCGACACTCGAAGCAGCTAGACTGGCACTGCTAGACAGGAGCTCAGGAACTGGCAGAGACAAGCTCAGAACTCAAGAAGTCTGGAACTCAGGAAATATCACCAGCGTCTGTGAATTGCACTGAGCCAGAATATAACAGAGAGTCTTAATTAATTATGTGGTGCAGCTGACCTGCTGCACAACTGAGAGGTGCAATCAACAGACAGGTGAGGCTGAACACATGGGAACAAGCTGCAATTACACAGACTCACCACCGGCAGCAAACAAGAGTATTCTTAAACCAGAGCAACGGGAAATCCTGGCCTGCAAGACAACTTATACACATAGAATAGGAATGAACCACTACCTGTGGTTCATAACAGTACCCTCTCTTTAAGGGTGAGCTCCGAACACCCCATGACACCCACGGGGAACATAAACAGAAGTATAACATAAAATACATAACCAAAATGCAAAACAGGAATGAGCCACAGCCGTGGCTCATATCACCCAGGAAATGAAAACCCAAACAGATATACCATGTAAATCTTATAAAGCCTTGGAAGGAGAGATTTGCTCTGTCAGCAACCCCGGTCCCTCCAGTAGCTTCAGTACCTGTGGTTCCTGAAGTGACAAGAGCCAAAACCCTTTCAAATAGTCAACAGCAAGATGCCAAAGAATTTCTTGTAAGAACTAGAGATGTGTTTTCTGAGGTACCGGGTAAAACATGACATAATCACTGAACCAGGGGTTAAGGTTAACTTGAAGCCATATAGAATACCAGAAGCTTGACAGCAGGTTGTGTCTAAAGAAATGAAAAAACTGATGGAACTAGATATAATTGAAAAGTTGCATAATGAGTAGTGAAGTCGCATTGTGCTTTGGACCATGGCCCTCATTCCGAGTTGATCGCTAGCTGCTGTTGTTTGCTGCACAGCGATCAGTGAAAAAAACGGCTAATCTGTGCATGTGTATGCACCGCAATGCGCACGCACGTCGTACGGGTACGAAGTCCTTTGTGGTTTTGCACTGGTTCTAACGACGATCCCAATTGCACAGCCGAACGCAAGGAGATTGACAGGAAGTAGGAGTTTCTGGTTGGCAACTGACCATTTTCTGGGAGTGTTTGGAAAAACGCAGGCGTGGCCGGGCATTTACTGGGAGAGTATCTGACGTCATTACCGTGTCACTCGTCGCAGCAATCATCGCACAGAATAAGTAACTACAAGGCTGGTCTTGTTCTGCACAAAAAGTGACTGCTGCCACGCGGCTGCACAGGCGTTCGTTCTTTTGCAAAGTGAAAATACACTGCCCCGTGGGCGGTGACTATGCGTTTGCACGGCTGCTAAAAGTAGCTAGCGAGCGATCATCTCGGAATAAGGGCCCATATTCAGTAAGTATTGCAAATTCAGCTTTTTAGCAGAATTTGCAATCCTTTTTGTTGCATGCTAGGGGCCGCCCATTGCAGGCCATGGCTGCCCAGCATGCTACCCTCCTCCTGTGACCACGCTGAAATTGCGTGATCGCAGCATTTGTTGATGCCTCCTGCCAGCGCAGCCTGGCTGCGATGGCAGGAGAGCCACTGCCATCTTTCTGATCGGAGCGGCTGCGTGTGACATCACGCAGCCTCCCCGATCAAATCCATGGCCCGTTCAACTGCCGTTGCCCCCGTTTCCATGACACCACCCCCACAACTCCATCTCCGCCTAGGAAATGAAGAGATGCTGCCCCCCTCCCACCTCGCGACAGGCCCAGCGCATGCGCCCACATCACCTTAGTAATTTTGGCAGTTTGATCACTAGTTGCAATCCAACCTGAATGAAGTCCTTATTCCGAAACCTGACAGTAGCTTGCACTTCTACAATGATTTCCTAAATTAAATAGTGTGTCAAAATTTGATGCCTACCCAGTGCCTCGGGTGGATGAGCTAATTGAAAGGCTGGGAACAGCACAATACATGACCACTTTAGACTTAACCAAGGGGTACTGGCAAGTGCCATTGATAGTGTAAAAGAAAAAAGACAGCTTTTTCTGTGCCAGAGGGGCTGTTCTAATATAAGATGTTGCCATTTGGGTTACACGGGGGACCTGCCACCTTTCAAAGGATGATGGGTAGAATTCTAAGGCCCCATAGACAATATGCTTATCTTGATAATGTAGTCATATAGAGTACTGGTTGACAGTCTTATTTGCCCATGGTTCAAGTAGTTTTGGACTCTTCCAGGGTGGCAGGTTTAACAGCAAACCCAAAAAAGTGTTGTTTGGGGATGGAAGAAATGAAGTATGGGATATACCATAGGTCGTGGTTTAATAAAATCCAAACTGAATAAAATTGAAGCTGTCACGATCCGGGTAACTGAACGCCATTATTTACCTTTCAAGTGTCTCCTGAGGCTGGCCCTGCGTTCCATGGCCAGATCCCAGCTGCGTTCCTGATGTCCTCACTTCACATATCCTCCCTGTGATTCCGCAGCGCTGCCACAGCAGCTTCATAAGTTTAACTTGTTAAATCCAAAAATGGCGACTCCTGCCCTCTGTGGCCTCTGCCGCCATCTCTGTGGTTCCAGTATGCAAATATTCAAGAATGGCGTCTCCTGCCCTCCGCGGCCTCCGCCATCATTGCTGCCGTTTCTCCACATGGATTTACAAACTATCTTTCCCTCCAAAAGCTAACATTGGCGCAGCCATGTTTTTCCCAGTCACATGCTATCATTTCACCTATCCGCTGTGTTGCTGGAATCTGCATAATTGTTCAGCCAATGCCTGCCTCCCAGCAGGTATAAATATCCTGTTCCTGGACTAGGAAATTGTCAGTGCTTTGGTTGTCAAACCCAGTGTTTCCAGTCTTACCTCCTTGTGGTTGTTTTGCTAGCTCCACTTATTTCCAGCTCCTGCCTTCAACTCCACTAGAGACCCGCACAAGTTTCCACCTTGTGGTGCAGCCTGACTCTGCAGTGTCCTATCATTGCACCCTGCGACTGGCAGTTACTTAACACCAGCTTCCAGCGTCTAGCTTCCAGCGGTGTCCTGTCTCCAGTTACCATCGGTGCTCTGCCATCGACTTCCAGATACTATCGGTGCTCCGCCATCGACTTCCAGATACCATTGGTGCTCCATCATCGATTTCCAGATACCATCGGTGTTCCTCCATTGATCCCCAGCATCTCCAGTATCACCCATTTGTTCTCCTGCTACATTGGTGCATCAGCACTCCTGCACAGTTCATCACCTGGTCTGGTTCTACCCGGCATACCCGGCAGTTCACTTGTGCTTACCCAGAACCAGTGACTCTACAGTACTTCCAGCTTCCAGTATAACATCAGCTGGTCAGTTCCTATTCTCATTACTCAGCGGATGGGTGCTGGCAGAGGCGGATTGGCCATAGGGTCTACAGGGAAGATTTCCGGTGGGCCGACGCACCCGTGGGGCCTGTTTTGTTTGAGGACATGTGGTCCTATTTATAGACATAATGAATAAGATGCCAAACAATTTGCATATATGAAAATGACTTTGCCACTTAGCCTGTGATTGCAGATGATCTAGTGTATGCTCTGTCTGCCTGCTTGGCTGACATATAAGATTGAGTGAATAGTGATTGGGATATGGTTGGTGTAATAAGCAAGAAAATATATCTTTCTAAAGAATTATATAGTTTCCTAAATTCTGAAGGTGTATCATATAATGTGCTCATAATATTTAATTTTATTTCTTTTTAACTTTCACCTTAATGCTGGACATGCCCACTATCTGGAAAGTCTTGGGGGGAGGGTGCTGCTGCCATGGCCCATGGCTAGACCTTACACCTCTGGTGCTGCCCAAGTGGGGCCACTAGTACAAATTTTTTCCAGGGCCGCTTTTTGTTCCCAATCCGCCCCTGGGTGCTGGTTAAGGACTTACCATCTCCTGGTCTATTAAGACTGTCTTGTGATATTACCGCACCCAAAGGCATCCTACCACTGCTGCATTTTTAGGAACTGTGTATTGTCACCATCCGTTTATTATACCTGAATACTGCAACTGCCAATGTACCATCTGAACTGTGCTTAAATAAAAGTCATTAACTTTCCTCCTGTTGTCATGGTCATGGCTTCGGGCATTGGTACTGCAAGTTCATCTGCATGTCAAAGAATCCCATATTGCCTCCCAGGTTCACGTACTCCTCAGCCCCCTGGTCAGCACCAGCCCTCAGTTGTGACAGTAGCAATACAGAAGTGGTCCCGACCTTTGAATAAGAACCAGGCGAGAGCCTTCTTGGGAATAATTGGGTATTACAGAAGGTTTATACCTAATTTGAGGCAGTTGAGAGTATTGGATTTTACAGCTAGTGAGTGTCAGATATTTTCTGACTCTCACCAGCTATACAATCCAATACTGCTTTCAACTGGCAGCAATACTGCATCCTATGGTTTCTTATCCTCTTCCATTTTTATACTATGGTTTTGTTCTTTACAGGTTCAGCCACACCCTTCATCACCCTGGACAAGAGACTAATGGACTCATAGCTTAGAACGCAACTGCCAGCAGCCTGGAACTTACTCTGATAAATAAAAGTATCAAGCACTTACAATGTGGATAGAAAGTAAAGATATATCTATGTACAAAGGAAGAAATCACTGTCACACCTGAGGGCTGAGGCTGACCTGGGGAAGCCTCCGGTATAGAGGCTGACATGTACTTGAACCGGGGAGGTAATATAGGATTCTTGGACATGCAAGGAACCTTAGCACCGATGCCTAAAGGCGTGACCACGACAACGAAGTAAAAGATAAAGTTTGTTTATTAAACACTCAGTTCATAAACACCTTGGCAGTTCAGCAGAATGGTAAGCTCAACAATGTGCAGACACAGATGGCAGTACAGTTCCTTAGGCGCAATGTAATAATATACTGTGGCGTGGCAATGCAGACAAGATAAGCAAAGTCTCTGTAAGACCCGGAGATAATAAGTCCATTAGCCACAGCTAACCACTGTAGTAGGGAATGAGCAGGTACTGACCAGCAGATGACACTCTGGAAGCTGGAGATGGTAATGATGCACAGGAGTTGAGATGAACACAGAAGAACTGCCGGGAATGCCGGACGGAACCGGCCCAGGGTGTAAGGTGCAGTGGAACTCACCGATGTTGAGAGAGTCCGATGGTGAAATGTGGATCAATGTAGGAACACTGATGGTGGCTGGTAGCAATGCTGGAACACCACAGAGAGCTGAAGGTAATGCAGAACACCGCTGAGAGCTGGAAGTGATACTGCAACACCACTGGGAGCTGGAAGCGATACTGGAACACCGCTGGAAGCTGGAGGCCATGTGGAAACCTGTAGTAATGGCGGCGGAGGACTGGAGACGCCATCTATGCAAACATGTGGAACATGCTGTGAAGTCGCCATGACAGTGCTGCCGGGATCGCTGAGGGGAGACTGAAGCAATGCTGTACAGCGCGCTGCACGCAGACTGCACAGGTGGAATCCAGGCTTGGAACACAGGGACAGTCTCAGAAGGCACTTAGAAGGTAAAAACGTGTTACTGATTACCCGGGTCTTGACAATCACAATGTCATAAGGTTTATGTTTATAGCTCTGATGAGGAATTTATAGTGGGAGCCAGAAGGGAACGATGTAGTAACTCGCTGTGACATGGGTGTTTGTACAGCAAATAGTCCGGAGCTATTCACAGGCAAGTGTTCACGGACCTCTCTAGCTGTCCCTAGCATTAACATATTAGTGCTATCACTACTGCTTCCATGTAAGCAGCAGCAATATCAGCTCTGTCCACATCTGAATCAGGCCCCTGGAGCGAGGAATTGAGACAGCCGATCATCCTGTAATAAAGCCCTGGAATACACACACTGATCACAGACCTGGAACCAGCACCTACTGTATGACAAAGAACCAGCACATAACACAAACACTCCGAGCAGGGAGACCTGTCATAAAGTGGCAAGATAGTGTAACTGTTAGCCTTTTTGGACACCTGGGGGGAAATTTACTAAGGTGGGAGATTTTTAGAACTAGTGATGTTGCCCATAGCAACCAATCAGATTATATCTATTATCTGCTAGAAGCAGCTAGATAAATGGTAAGTAGAATCTTATTGGTTGCCATGGGCAACATCACCAGTTCTAAAAATCTCCCACCTTAGTAAATTTACCCCCTGGTGTTGAGGGATGAGCAGACAGAGTCCAGAGCAGGAGAGATTGCAGACTCCATGGGATGATGCAGGCACTGGAGACCAAAGGTATAGACAGCAGCAAGTGGGAGAGGTGGCTGGCAGTGTTCACAGAGTCAAATAGTAATACATGCACACAGGTGTAATCATGGTAGCAGACGGTTATAACAGTTCTTAAATGTGGCAACTGGAGGCCACAGGGACAGGCACTGGAATCTGTGATGAATAGAGGTCACAATTGTATGCAGGAAACAGTAGAGATACTGAAGTCTGGAGCAATGTGCTGGCCTCAAGTGCAGGTTTAAATAGGAAACACTTCAGGTTCATTGGTGCAGCTGATCAGGTGAGCATGGCTGGATTTTCAACAAAAAGTCTTTAACAAATAGATTCTATTACTTCATTAGAATTGTATCTACCTACTGTATTTGTGTCCTGGGCTTACAAATATAAGTTCCTAGTGTGGGAATGAATATCTGACACCGGCATTGGAGTTTCTATAATGGGTGCAATGTGTGCGGTGCATATGTGCCCCTGGGTCCAGGGGTGGCCCACACCATACACACTGCACCCATTAACACTTACCTTTCTGGAGTACAGCGTCGGGCGATGCAGTCGTGGTGGAAATCGCAGCCAAAATGGCCACTGCACATGCACAGTAGCCAAATTGGTCTCCGGATCTTGGCAGATGCCATGTTTCTGGAGACCTGTGCATGTGCAGTATGCAGAAGTCTACTGTGCCGTACAGAGGAGGGAGCCCACCCGGAGGGGCACACAGGCTCCCTCCTCTGTTGAAACGCCCCTGGACACCGGGTTCCTTATGTGTGACCAGCGGATGGGATGCCGGTGATCACAATACCGACACTGGTAATGCAATCTTTAAAATCTCAGCAGGGATAAGGTAGGTATGCTATCTCCTACCCCCTACCCCTAACCTGCCCCCGGGTGACACCTAAACCTAACCCCCCCCCCACACACACACACACAGACCCTAACCCAGCCACTATACTTACGGTTGGGATGCCAGCTGTCGGGATTCCGACGTCTTCATTCTGACGAGTGTCAGGATTACGGTGTCCATACTCTGACTGCAAGGATCCCATCAGCCGGTATCTTAACCGCATCCCTGGTCCAAAAGACAACATTAGGAAACAGACACATAATAATTAAAAGATGCACAGACAACATTTGCCTCTTTCGTCAATTGAAATAATGGACACGTTATTAGAAGATGCTTAAATATCTCAAATTAATTCTATGATGCATACAGTACATTTTCTTTAAGAGCAATTTTTCCTTATTTCTAATATATACATTAAATCATTGCTTTAGTTATGGCACCACAAATTCTGTACTGTATAAACAGGGAGACAGGTGGAGCATTTCATGATATCAGCACCAAAGCATACAGTACATTGCAAGAGAGGGCCCTACTTGCTAGAAGGTATAATTAATTATATGTACTGTAGGTAATCTCTGAATATATCATCACATACAGTATCTATATAGTTCAGTATATAACATAAACATAAACATTGGATGTTTGTCTCCATCATGTGGATATTGTTTACAGTGCACTGTTGGAAATATTTAGTGCATACACTACTGGGAATTTTTATATTGTGTATTAACTATTGCAAATATTTATAACATTTTATTAAAGAAAAATGAACTTCAAAAGAGAAAGTCTTTTGAGAATTCCATAATCGTGATTATTAGTTTCTCAAATATTTTACTTCCAGTTTGATAAATATCTCCCATTTTTAAAGTTTGTTAATGAAATTTCATGTTCGCTTTATTATTAATTCTAGATGAGTAATTTGTACTCTCAATTATATTTTTCACGTTTGTTTTTGTTACTTCTAGGCAGTATACCTCAATATACAGTATGGTATATTGTTGCGTTTCACAGCACATGATAATAATGGCCCATGTATAATTCTAAATTTTGTTGTATAATTTTCAATTTAAGCAATAAAATAAAACATAAACATAGAAAAAGAATCTAAAGAGGACTGACCTGGAGAAAGAACAGAAAAGAGCCAGATACTATCTACTGTAAGTAAATGTATAAATTGATGGGTAACAGAAATCATACAGACCGCAGGTTCCAGGTGTAATGCTGCATTTAGATGGCTTCATTCAAAACAGCACAATACATTCTGTCCTCATTATAGCACCAGTACTGTTGAGTGTTGAGCAAACCCAAATATTGATTGAGAATGGTTGCAATAAGCCACAAACACATGTACAATTATTCCAAGTGGCAAATCCCCCCCCCCCCCCCACACACACACACACACACACACACACACACACACCCCGACCCCCATCCTCCTCCAGCATCTCTTCACCTCTTATCTTTTACCTACTTGTGTACAAAACTACCCCACTCCCACTCTAAGTCTGTTGCTGGGCATCATCACCGACTGCTCCTTCTCTTTCATTTCCCAGATCACCCTTTCCCCGACATTCCTTTCCCAATCATGCTGCTTCCAAAATCTCCAGGTTTATTATTCTTTTCATTATTATATGTATATTTACATCAATCAGCCAGAACATTAAAACCACTGACAGCTGAAGTGAATTACATTGATTATCTTCTTACAATCGCACCTGTCAGGGGTGGACTATATTAGGCAGCAAGTGAACACTCTTAAGGGGTGATGTGTTGGAAGCAGGAATAGTGGGCAAGGGTAAGGATAGGAGCAACTTTTACAAGGTCCAAATTGTGATGGCTAGATAATAGGATCAGAGTAACTCCAAAATGGCAGGTCTTGTGGAGTGTTCACGGTATGCAGTGGTTAGTACATATCAAATGTGATCCATTGAAGGACAACTGGTAAACCGGTGATGGGGTCTTGGATTCTGCATGACCAAGGTATAGCGATGTCCGCCCCTGTTGCCATCCCTGCCCCTTCCTTAATCCTAACCTGTTTGTGGCTAACAGGCTAACATCTTGGTGCCATATATCACAGGTCACCTTTAGAGGTATTGTAGAGTACAAATTATCTATCTATCTATCTATCTATCTATCTATCTATCTATCTATCTATCTATCTATCTATCTATCTATCTATCTATCCACATTGTATATAAATTTACTGTCTATCTACCTATCTATCTATCTATCTATCTATCTATCTATCTATCTAAACACAGATATATCTCTCTATCTCTATCTATGTATCTATCATCTACTTTATCCATCTATCTAAATATCTATCTATAGGAATTTTTGCAATAGAAACTTTGCAAGTTCAGCCATTTGCTTACAGCCATATAAAATTTGCTATCTGTATTTTAGACAGCTGTCATAAAAAATAAGTATTTTGGGGGATGAGGGGTGATTCTGTGGAACTAAATACAATAAACTACTTCTAATAGTAATTATCATAAATTCTACTCAAATAACTCTTTATGATAAAATGTTTACATCTGGCATACCCTGCATTGCAGACAGCTGTCATGTAACAGACTCTTTTTTGAGAGAAAGTAAATCCAAAATATGAAATTGATTCTGATAGTAATTACTACAGATTTTACTGATATAACTATTTGTGATACAATGTTTCACAGGTAATATCCATCAGCCAAATCAGGAATTCAACACATGAATATTAATAGCTGTCTTTCAGCAATATTCAAACACTTAGCAAGCACATTTAAATTAGGGAAATATTCACACTACCTATATTGTTATTATTATCTATTTTTACTGAATATCAGCCAGTCTAGATTTAAGTACTGTATATAGAATATGGGACATCATGTCCTCCTGAAAAAGTACAGGTTTTTCTAGTCTTCATCATCATAATAGTCTTTATTTGCAAAATTAATAAATAAATAAATACCTAATAATAATAATAATATATTATTATTATTATTATTATTATTATTGTTTTTATTATTATAATTAAAAACTTGCAATGCCAGACACGGGTTATATGAACTCAAATACAGATGTGCCTTTACACTTCTAGCGTCACTATGCCACGCAGCGTGAGATGCCTGGTGTGTGTGAGCCGCCAGGTCCTGTGCAGCTCAGATGTCATTGGGCATCTTTTTTTGTAGAATATGTGTCTTAGTTGTAATGTGATATGACTAGGACGCACCAGGAGACTATGCTGATTTGTATATCTGTGTGTGAGTCTGTGAGTCAGTATACGGAGCACAATGGTTCTTGTATTGCAGTGGTGTAAGTAGAAATTTTTCTCCCCCATGACAATTTTTTTTTAAAGATATATCTTAAGTGTATTGCACTTTATCGTTTGCCCAGGGCTGCCGGGGGAGTCCAAGGGAAATCGTTAATGAGAATGCATCGTTTACAGGTCGTCTAGTGTATGGGTACCTTAAGGCTGCAGCGGCCACCAGCATTAACCAGCGCTATACGCTCCCGGGTCCAGGCACTTCCCAGCTCTCTCTGACACTAGAGGTCAAGTATGACTTCTAGCATCTGTATTTTCCATGGTGGTGGTCATTTTGGGAGGGACATTTAGCAGATTGACATGCAGACGGCTAGTCAGCATGTCAATCTGCCTGAATCAGCAGCGGCGCCCCCGCAGCCCTGCGCCTCCAAACCTCTACAGTGGCTGCGGGGGTGGTAGTTAGGCCACTGTTGTACTGGAAAAAAGCTGAGGTTGCTACATTGTAGCAATTCCACCACCAGCAGCAGCCCTCCTAGCAGCATGGCAACTGAGATTTTTATTTAGAGGTAGGAACCTGTGGGCAGGGATCAGGAGTATGGGGAATACTAGGCAGAGGTAGGGACCTGTTACTAGGTAGAGATAGGGACCTGTTACTGCGGGCAGGGATCAGGGGTGTGGGGAGTACTAGGAAGAGGTAGGGACCTGTTACTGTGGGCAGAGATCAGGAGTGTGGGGAATACTAGGCAGAGGTAGGGACCTGTTGCTACAGGCAGGGATCAGGGGTGTGGGGATTACTAGGAAGAGGCAGGGACCTGTCACTGTGGGCAGAGATCAGGAGTGTGGGGAATAGTAGGCAGAGGTTGGGAGCTGTTACTGAGGGCAGGGTTCAGGGGTGCGTGGAATACTAGGCAGAGATAGGGGCCTGTTACTACAGTAGGTAGAGGTTGGGACCTGTTGCTACAGGCAGGGATCAGGGGTGTGGGTACTAGAAAGAGGTAGGGACCTGTTACTGTGGGCAGAGATCAGGAGTGTGAGGAATAGTAGGCAGAGGTTGGGAGCTGTTACTGAGGGAGAGGTAGGGACCTGTTACTGTGGGCAGAGATCAGGAGTGTGGGGAATAGTAGGCAGAGGTTGGGAGCTGTTACTGAGGGAGAGGTAGGGACCTGTTACTGTGGGCAGAGATCAGGAGTGTGGGGAATAGTAGGCAGAGGTTGGGAGCTGTTACTGAGGGAGAGGTAGGGACCTGTTACTGTGGGCAGAGATCAGGAGTGTGAGGAATAGTAGGCAGAGGTTGGGAGCTGTTACTGAGGGAGAGGTAGGGACCTGTTACTGTGGGCAGAGATCAGGAGTGTGAGGAATAGTAGGCAGAGGTTGGGAGCTGTTACTGAGGGAGAGGTAGGGACCTGTTACTGAAGGCAGGGATCAAGGGTGCGTGGAGTACTAGGCAGAGGTTGGGACCTGTTACTAGGTAGAGGTTGGGACCTGTTACTCAGGGAGTGATAGGGACCTGTTACTGAGGGCAGAGACCAGGGATATGTAGAGGGTTCAACTGGGAAGAAATAACCTTGACCTTGCACTGCCTGTATCAGCTTCTACCCTCTCCCATGATAAATTAGATATTTCTGTCCTTGGCTTTAATCAGATAGAGAGGGGGTGAGCCCAATCATGTCCATGTCGGGAGGGGGTGTATCCCTGACTGGTAAGGAGCATATCTGGCCTTGGAGGGGTCATGCCAATGCCGCTGTGTGATGCATTGCAGCATTACCTCTCTTTGCCAACATCCACATGCTGCTAGATTTCTCTCTCTAAGCTTCTGCCTTAGCGAAGTAGACTAGCTGAGAGGGAGGAAGACAACTGGAGGGAGGCTACGAGCTCATACTACCATCATCCTCACATAAGAGTACCAGTAGCTGCAGACTTTGAGACTTTGACCATGCCATACCAGTCAGTGAGAAAAGGGAGCTGCTACCTCTGTGCCTGCTCCCAGCAGCATGTGGCTTTTCCAAGTGAGTACACAGCTGAGAGGTGACTCTTGTTATGTTCTGGACTGGACAGTGACTCCACCCCCTTTCCTCCTCCTCCTCATCCTTTCAATGAGTTATCACTAAAATGACTGATGGACTCCTGGACCAATAGGTAGGAGTCTGCGACCATTTTTACAATAAAAAAAATTATAGATAAAAATAAGCAGCTCCCACTGGGGGAGGGGGGCTGAAAGAGGGGGTCCAGGGGTACTCACCCCAGTCCCCCCTCTTAATCCAGCTCTGCCCCTAAGTTTATTATCCCCATAGCAATGGAAAGTCTTGCACAACTATAGCTACACCCATGATAGGGGAGATGCAGGAGGTGCATACATGAGATAGCAGGCAGAAAGGGCCCTGCATTTGAAATCTACAATCTAGAAGGAGAAGTAAATACTGAGGCAGGGGGAGCTGGTGGTACTTGTAGTAGAGATTGAGACCATAGGTTTTAGTATACAAGTATTCGATAAAGGTAAAGTATTAGGTGGATTTTGAGAGGACTCTTAGAAGATTGAAGGTTGAGGAGGAGTCTTCTCAGGGCAGAATGTTTCATAAGAGGAATAGTTTGGGATGGGGGGTGTCATTGCTGATTTTTAGAGCAGAACAATTTCAGCTTGTTTTGATGTGTATTTCATGTTTTTCTTATGTTTTACAGGTCATGATACAGTTGATTTATAACATGCCTCTATATGATGGTCACACATTTAACTTGTTTACTTTGACAATGTACAGGTAAAGAGTAGTCAAGTAAACACGTTTATCGGGCGTTTTGACAGAGGATGGGGCCTGTGTGCAGACTATAGGTGGACCCCATCCTCTTCAAGGTGCAGTAGACTCTGGCAATGTGCATTGCCTACTGCACATGCGCAGGTCTCCAGGAACATGGTGCCATGTTCCAGAGACTATGGGGTCTATTTACTAAACCTTGGATGGAACTAAACTCACTGGAGATAAAGTACCATCCAATCAGCTCCTAACTGCCATGCCACAGGCTGTTTTTGAAAAATGACAGTAAGGAGCCAATTGGCTGGTTCTTTATCTCCAGCGACTTTATCTCCATCCAAGGCTTAGTAAATAGACCCCTGTATCCCTACTGACTGCAGCTCCAACTCGGAACTCCAGACAGGTAAGTATTAAAACATACTGTAGATGCAATATTTGTCGTGTTGGCCCCCCTGGTCCAGGGGCCCCTGTGCACTGCACACATTGCACCCATTATAGAAATGCCAATAACGTTTATTTACTTTCTCTTCTCCACTTTTTAATGAGCATTTAAATACTGTACAATTTAATTACCAGAGACATGAGGCCCATGTGATTCATCATTACATTAAGGGGTATACTAATTTATCAATTACTGTGTTTTATACCTGAAAAATGGTAGTTTCTTATCGCCGCTATTCTCACATAGGGACAGAGGCTCTGAAAGGAGCCTGTCCCTGCGATGTTTGGAATAAAGTGACTGCATCAGCGGTCACATCACTCCTCTAACGGGACTCCTGTGCACTACTGCGCATGCGCAGTTTCCTAACCACGCATGTGTGGTCACCATTGTCGGGGTGGGTTCCAGAGGAACTCTCTCCCAGTAATTGTTGAGAAATGGAGCCCAAAGGGTACAACGGACTAATGCCATCTTCAGATGGTGTTAGCTTCCAGGGCCAAACTTATAATACTATGCATTATGGAGCCTGGTAAATCTGACAGCTTCATAGTCCCCATAGAAACCTATGGGGGCTGCAGCTGCAGTCCCTCCATGGTACAGTGGTACATCTATAATGGGTGCAGTGTGTGTGGTGCACATGGGCCACCAGGTAGCACACAAAAGGTGTGTCACTGAAATCATTGCACTCTATTTGGGATTATACAGGTATGGGAGCCTTTCTTAATAGAAATAATAGCAGTAATACATTTTGTAATGTTAAATCGCCCCATACCCAACAGTGTCAAACAGACCACGAGGATTCCATATTCAGTAAAACTCTCTTGCAATGGGTACAGACTATGCAGGTGAGACAAAGGCATCAAACAAGGAGACAGCAGACAGACAAGAAGCATGAGTATAAACACATATTGATACACACATGGTGAAACAAGCATAAGGACACATAGAAAGAATCAAAGGGTAGAGTAGAGACGACTGGTGCAGAAAAAGGCAGTTGGGTAATGCATAGGTTGGAGACAGGTCAAGGTAAGTTGACAAATAAGAGACTGGCACGGGGGACAAACAGGAGACAAGAGAACAAATGAAGAAGACAGACAGGCACTGTTTTATCACTTACCTCACCGGAGTCCCACATTGGCAGTGCTGCTGCAGAATAAATCACTGGGAAGATGGCATGGTGTCCATTTTCCTGGTGATTCACACATGCACAGTCCAGATTTGTCTCCTGGAACATGGCAGGTGCCATGTTTTCTGAGACCAGCATACTGTATGCATAGAGTCTGTGGTACCGCAGGGAGGAGGGGGCCCACACAGAGTCTGCACACAGGCCCCACTTCTCTGTTTAAAAAAAAACCCTGTAGAGGCACAGACTACACAGTTAGTATTAAGGATAAATGTAAGAGAGCATAGGCAGCATAATTTTTTCTCACTTAGTTATACCTAGAAAATGTGGGTTTCTATTTTAATAAGAACAACACTTAGGGCTTAATTTAAGGTTGATTGCAAAACAACATTTTCCTCCAATGGCCAAAACCATGTACACTGCAGGGGGGGCAGATATTACATGTACAGAGAGAGAGAGATTTGGGAGTGGTGTGTTCAAACTGAAATCTAAATTGCAGTGTGAAAATAAAGCAGCCAGTATTTACCCTGCACAGAAACAATATAACCCACCCAAATCTAACTCTCTCTGCACATGTTATATCTGCCTGCCCAATTCGCCCCCCCCCCTCCCCCCTCCCCCCCCCCCCCCCCCCCCGCAGTGCACATGGTTTTTGCCCATTGAGGAAAATGTTTTGCAATAAACCTTGAATTAGGCCCTTTTGGGTCTATTTTACTAAGCCTTGGATGGAGATAAAGTCGCTGGGGATAAAGTACCAGCCAATCGGCTACTAACTGCCATGCCACAGGCTGTGTTTGAAAAATGACAGTTAGGATCTGATTGGCTGGTACTTTACCTCCAGCGACTTTTCTCCATCCAGGGCTCATTAAATAGACCCCGTAGTCTGTATGATGTGTCCATATATCCTTAGAGACTTAGTATAGTCTCATATTGCTGCCAACAGCAGTAACAGCCAGTTTCTGTGAATCTCCATAAATAGGCCCCTTAATGTTTCCTGTAAATTAATTACATTATTTCAGCAAAATAAAACCTTCTGTCCTTTATTTAGTAAACAAAATGTATCTAATAACCATGAACAGCTGTCTATCAGCCCTACAGTTGTATTGGGACTCTCAAAGGACTAGCAGCTGTGCTTGTTGCATAACCAGCTCCATAATGGAAGATTATAGGAAACACTTGCTATACAAATACTTTGTAATTAATATATTGAATATACAGTTAATATAAAAAGTAATATTTGAAAGTTAGTTGTATTGTGTGCTATGATACTATAGTCAATATACTGTAACATAGCATGGAAATAGTGTACGTTATCATACACCAATCAATGGCAGCTGCAGCACTGACTACATAGTATAGAGGGGGAGCCTGTTAGCGCATATCTACATACATGCAGACATGTATGTAACATATGTGCTGGCTGAAAGTACCCGGGGATCAGCAGTGCTGTGTCCATAACATCCACATCTGCCCCCAGGGTGCAGCATTTGGCTTCAGTCTCCTTCTAAGCCCGCCCCCAAACTCCAGTGAAACGTAGCAAATAGTGGGAGCAAGCTTAGAAGGTGAGTTATGCCAAATGCTGAATCCCGGGTGCCAGGCAGGTGAGTATCTTTTTTTTATTTCTTGCACCGCGAGGTTATCAAAGCTGAAAACCCTGTAACAGTTAGAAAACAAGGTATTCTGTTGCAGTGGCGTAAGTTCGTCACAATTGCCCGGAGGCAAGATAAATATTGGTGCGTGTGTGTGTGTGTGTGTGTGTGTGTGTGTGTGTGTGTGTGTGTGTGTGTGTGTGTGTGTGTGTGTGTGTGTGTGGGGAGTGTTCTGAAAAAAATGTATATACTGTATTTATACATTTAATTGTCTTTTATTTTAAATCACACATTTCTTAGCAGTCATATCCAAGATTAAAAAAAACCATGACCTGTTACACTGCAGCAGACACTTTACTGATGGAGCTATTTGCTCCTGTAGAGGAAGCGTGAGAATTCTAACTATATGAAGTTACGTGTAATTGTCAGAGAAGTAACTTCATATAGGTGGTTATTCCGAGTTGTTCGCTCGTTGACGATTTTCGCTATCCTGCGATTTGTTGCTAAATGCGCATGCGCATGGTATGCAGCGTGCATGCGCTTAGTTATTTAACTAAAAACTTAGCAGTTTTGCTGTTGTTCGTGCGGCGCTTTTCAGTCGCACTGCTGATCGGTGAATGATTGACAGGAAAGGGGCGTTTCTGGGTGGTAACTGAGAGTTTTCCGGGAGTGTGCTAAATAACGCAGGCGTGTCAGGCAAAAACGCAGGAGTGTCTGGAGAAATGGGGGAGTGGCTGACCGAACGCAGGGCGTGTTTGTGACGTCAAACCAGGAACTAAACGGACCGAGCTGATCGCAATCTCTGAGTAGGTCTGGAGCTACTCAGAAACTGCAAAGAATTATTTAGTAGCAGTTCTGCTAATATTTTGTTCGCACTTCTGCTAAGCTAAGATACACTCCCAGAGGGCGGCGGCCTAGCGTTTGCAATGCTGCTAAAAGCAGCTAGCGAGCGAACAACTCGGAATGACCACCATAGTTAGAAATAGCTTCATCAGTAAGGTGTCTGCTTCCAGTGTAATAGCTTGTGGTTTCTAATCCTGGGAATGACACGTGTAAAATGTGTATCTACAGTATAATAAAAACGGTGTGATTTTTAAGGTGCAGGGACAGTGAGGAAGTTGGCCACTGATAAGATAGTGGCAGCTATCAATTAACTTAATACAATGGTGTCACAGAATGGGAGGAGAGGTGCCCCCTTCAGAGCAGGAGTCCGGCGGCAGATGACTCCGTTGCCTCCCAGAGTTCTGCCTCTGTTCTGTTGACATACCTCTTAACTTTCCTTAGTCACTGGTACCTCCTCCTTTCTGTGGTTCAGGGCTATCACATTTTAGCCTGGGGCAAATGCATGCAGGTGGCTTTATATTTTCTTCAAGTGAATGGCAACAAAAAAATTGGGCATGGCAAAATACCTGCAAATGTGATTTATCTAATGTGGGTGTGGCTTATTGGTCAGGGAGAGACCATTATAGTGACCTTTTTACAATACAGGAAGTAATATACATTATGTCCATAGCATAGTTGCCTACCCTTCTGCAATCTGCAGGATACTACCTGAAATAGCAGCAATCTCCCTGACTCCCTGAATAGTCCATCAATCTCCCTGATTGCACCTTACCCCCATTATGTAGCTGTTACATTCTTGGGCAAAAAGAGAAATCAGAGATACATACATTCAAAGGGTGTGGTATGGGAGGTAGATAGTAACTAGGTTGACAGTGTCTATGTCGACCACTATTCGTCGACAGCAACTAGGTCGACAGGGTCTCTAGGTCGACAGGGTCTAGGTTTACAGGTCAAAAGGTCGACATGAGTTTTTAATGTTTTTTGTGTCGTTTTCTTCGTACAGTGACCGGGAACCCCAATTAGTGCTCGCTTCACTCGCCATGCTTTGGGCAAGGTGCCTCGCTCCACTACCGCTGCACTCGGCACAGGTTACCGTTCCAAATTGTAGTCCACGTGGATCGTTAAGTATGAAAAGGTTAAAAAAAGATAAAAATTGTTGATAATAGTTTCTGCAGCGGCTAAAAAATTTATTTTACAGATGCGGATACAATCCACAGCTCCCCCACTGTCACTTTTTTGGGGAAAACTCTTCCATGTTTTTAGAATGGAGGCTTCTCTACAGAAAGAACAATTCACTATGAAGTTCTTTGAGACATGGGAAAGCTATATAGAAACCCTGTCCCGCCCATTAAAGGAGCAAGTGTGGAGGTGTTTTAAAAACACATTACGGTATGAAACACGCATTTATGAGCAAGATCCCCCAATCTCTTTTAACAATGATCCCCCAATCTCTTTTAACAATGATTAATTTCTGGCCATACACAGCCTTATGAGAGATATTGGGGGTCATTCCGACCCGATCGCTCGCTGCAGTTTATCGCAGCGCAGTGATCGGGTCAGATCTGCTCATGCACCGGCGCCACAGTGCGCTGGCGCATGCTGGGCGGCCGAAGGCCGACATTCCCTAGCAATCGCCTCTGCCTGATTGACTAGCCCTGTGCTGGGCATCCCCCCGCATGTCTGAGTGCCTGATCGTAGCTGTGCTAAATTTAGCACAGCTGCGATCAACTCGGAATGACCTCCATAGACTCCTTCTCTGGGAGGGGGATGGTGGAGGCGTGGTTGCGGGCATGGATCCGGGCTCGTATTGTTTTTCTTACATATGTAAACAGATTCTCTGTGTACTTCATATGATACAATGATGAAAATTGTTGATTTACTTTTATAGAGAATTGTATGGATGTTTCAAGATCTCTGTTGCATTGATTGTACACAATGGTATATTTTGTCTGAAACTTTTTGTCATGCTTCAACTGAAATAAACAAATACAAAAAAACAAAAAAACAAAAAACATGAGGACAGTGTTTCCAATCTGGAGAATACGCTGGTACAGCAGGGGTTAGGGATGGACCACTGTGCTGCTGAGGTGGCGAGATCTGTTTGGTCAAAGATGCAGAGAGCAAGCAGAGCCTTGTGGGAAGAAGAAGGAGGAGTTAGAGCAGGCATGTCCAAACTGCGGCCCTCCAGCTGTTGAGAAACTACACATCCCAGCATGCCCTGACACAGCTTTAGCATTCTCTGACAGCAAAACTGTGTCAGGGCATGCTGGGATATGTAGTTTCACAACAGCTGGAGGGCCGCAGTTTGGACATGCCTGAGTTAGAGAGAAGCCAGTGAAGGAGCTGGATGCATTGTGAGGAGCGGAGTAGGAGAAGCTGAAACAGAGCAAACTGGGTGATCCCGTAGGGAGGTGGAGAGCAGCACTGCAGAGCTAGACCAGCGGGGTGCTTCCATGAGTACAGAGAACTGGGAGAGCAGATGTGAGACTTCGCAACCAATGGGGCCTATGCAGAGACGCAGATGCCACGGCCATCTTGAGAAGCTGAAAACCACTGAGAGAGGTCCAGCCAGTGAGCAGAACAACCTGAGAGCTTCAGGGTGAGTAAATAGAGACTGTTTGTGTTGTGGCTTGCAAGTGGGCGAATGCTAGACCCAATTGTCCAGTTGTCACACATACTGTTCACGACCGCAGGCCCTTGATAAGAACATAAAACAGACTACCCCCTGCTTGAACATAGTTGCTAGGACAGAGACATTATTTGTAAGAGGAACTTTAGAGAGACACTGAGTTGCTTTAAGGAGTAAAGACTGAGTTATTTGTTCGAGGAATAATTACAACATGGAACGCTGCATTGTTAGAGATCCTACTTTACCTTCGCTAATTCGATCCTTTTTGCATATTGAAACACAGTGACATTTCTGCTACTAAAACCCATGATTAATATTGCATACAAGTACCATTACCCCCCCCCCTAGCAACACTGTTTCACTGTGGGATCTCCATGCCTTGTGGAACAAGAACAGTTACACCACAGCCCCATTGCAACACTGAGGTACTGGCGTATCTAAGAGCTCCAACGTAAAATTGCCCATGAAGATTAAAATATTCTTATCAGGAATAGTTAGAAAAGTAGTGATTACCATTGAAACATTATTTCTAATCATTTTTTTCATTGTCCTCATAATTGTCTTCTTATTCTTGGAATATGCATGTATCTGTGATTAGATTGATTGAACCATTGAAATCTTGAATGTTCCGTTGTATTGTGAGCTGTAGTCAAATGTGATTGTCTTGTCTTCTTTGAATTCATGATTATTATTGTGATTGTCCAATTTTTCTAAATATTTAATCACCATCTTTAATCCAGAGTTCGTTGTGACTCAATTAAAGGAAATGTCCTGTTGGAAATTGCTGTCAGTGAATCACTGTTGCGTATCAATTTATCCTACCTCTCTGAACAAGGTGTGAAGGTGAACATCTTAGGGAAAGGGTCTGTCATATAGCCACTGAACATGTGTGATACCTCTTCCAACCCTGGGGTGTTACAAATACAGCAGGAGGCATCTGAGGGAAAAAGACTCCTCCCTTCGGCATCGCAGACCCAAGTGCTGTGTCCTAAGCTGCAGCATTAAATCATCTATGAGACCATCTGCCATTTGAGTTACTCACATTGGCCCTTGCAGCTCCGTAGCTGAGGCCAGGAAGTCTGCATTGGAAGACGCAGACCCTGGCCTCAGCACTCCCAGAAAACGAGGGTAACATGCCCCTGTTTTCGGGAACGTTGCCCAGTCCTGCCCACTTCCTGCCCCCAAATTACTGCAGCCAATCAATAAGGCTCAGGGGGCACATTGTGCGACGATATAGAAGGGATCCTGCACTAGCGCAGGGGCCCCACCATCAGAGATGTATGAAAAATGTTGGGTTTGCCTAAATCCCCAGATTAGGCCCTAGAAGCTTAAACCAGTGTGAGTTACCATCTGATAACCTTTACTACTGAAACAGAAGGGAAGCCTGCATATCTCTTATAAACTATCTGCAATTAACAAACATGCATGAGTACTGGCACTACTGGTCACACATGACAAATCACAAAATGTACAATTAATAAGTGTAGTTAGTAAAATCCTACCCTACAGTGTATATGCAAATACAAATCTTACTAAATAAAAACATACATTTATAGTATGTAAACATTAAAAATAACCGTTCAATTACATACAGTATACACCAATAATTTGAAAGCAAAACAGTGATCACCGTACATTTGAAAAAAATAGCAGATTATCATTCCCAAATTTTCCTTTTGCTGCAAGAGCAATACAAATTAGACCGAAGCTCAGAACTCCACCTTTCATCATTAAAAATCAGACCCCTCCCTTCCTCCTAAATAAATAAAACCCCAGATCAGGACTCCCCCTCCCCTTTCTTCTTTCAAAATAAGACCTCATCCCGACCATTGGGGGTAATTCCAAGTTGATCGCAGCAGGATTTTTGATAGCAATTGGGCAAAACCATGTGCACTGCAGGGGAGGCAGATATAACATGTGCAGAAAGAGTTAGATTTGGGTGGGTTATTTTATTTCTGTGCAGGGTAAATACTGGCTGCTTTATTTTTACACTGCAAATTAGATTGCAGACTGAACACACCCCACCCAAATCTAACTCTCTCTGCACATGTTATTTCTGCTTCCCCTGCAGTGCACATGGGCCCTCATTCCGAGTTGATCGGTCGCAAGGCGAATTTAGCAGAGTTACACACGCTAAGCCGCCGCCTACTGGGAGTGAATCTTAGCTTCTTAAAATTGCGACCGATGTATTCGCAATATTGCGATTACTAACTACTTAGCAGTTTCTGAGTAGCTCCAGACTTACTCTGCCTGTGCGATCATTTCAGTGCTTGTCGTTCCTGGTTGACGTCACAAACACACCCAGCGTTCGCCCAGGCACTCCCACCGTTTCCCCGGCCACTCCTGCGTTTTTTCCGGAAACGGTAGCGTTTTCAGCCACACGCCCCTGAAACGCCGTGTTTCCGCCCAGTAACACCCATTTCCTGTCAATCACATTACGATCGCCGGAGCGAAGAAAAAGCCGTGAGTAAAATTACTTTCTTCATAGTAAAGTTACTTGGTGCAGTCGCAGTGCGAACATTGCGCATGCGTACTAAGCGGATTTTCACTGCGATGCGATGAAAAATACCGAGCGAACAACTCGGAATGAGGGCCATGGTTTTGAACGACAGACAATTGAGAATCCCTCAGGTTTCTTAGGCTGTCCGATGAAATCACGCAGCCAGAGCTAGTGATGCTGCATCAGAGGATGAAGCCACTGCCTCAACATGCTCAGAAAACGGAGCCGACACACCCTGTTTTCTGAAACAATGCCCATCGTCGCCTCCAAGTGTGTACGCACCATCCACATCCATCCCAATTGGCCGCCGCCAGCTGCAGCACTCCACGCTATAATATATAATAGCAGTGTTGCGCCCGGCTCCTTCTATGCCGGATGCACCTCTGCTGAAGAAGAAAAACATTATAGCTGGCAGCTCTGGGTAATCATCTCTGTCTCTACCTCTGCTCCACCTCGCTCTCCCCCTCCTCAACTGCTGCAACAGCACAAGTGTCTCCACACCATACAGCGCAGGCTGGGGATGCGCCTCCTCATGGCAGGGAGCCATGCAAGGAATGCTGGGAGTCGGGAGGATGGAGTTTTTTAATAGATTGGCGACAGCTCCTGCATCAACTCCAAGTCCCCCACCACCACCATGGCCGCCCGCACTCCCAGGATGAGGACGCCAATGGGTGAGTTCCCTGCTGCCAGTATGGCTGATCACACAGGTATCTGTGTGTGTCTCTCCCTTGTGTGCTCCGCACCCCCTCCTGCAGAGGGACATTCAAGTACTCAAGTAAATTAAACCACAGCATCTCTATCGTTCTCACCCCTCTCACACACAGCTGCTACGATTTTTAAAAAAGGCAGCTGACCGCCTTACAGTGCAGCCAGGCTGCACTGCCAGTAGTCAACCTTAGTTTCATGCATTCGCAATCTAATTGCGGACGCATTGGGAAGCGGCCTGTCAAACATGCTGGGCGTCCTCGCCCTGTGCAGGCCAGCTTTGTATAAGGAGTACTACTGTGTGGTGTAAAGTAACTAATGGACACTACTGTGTGATGTAATGTGACTAATGAACACTACCGTGCGGTGTAATGTGACTAATGGACACTACCGTGCGGTGTAATGTGACTAATGGACACTACCGTGCGGTGTAATGTGACTAATGGACACTACCGTGCGGTGTAATGTGAATTGGCACTATTCTGTGGCCACGCCCCTTCCCAATGAAGCCACATGCCTATATTTTGGGAGCATGTCTTGGGCGCAACCTGTCCCTATTTTAAATATGGGTGGGGGCACCAATTCTCTTTCAGGCACAGGGCATCAAAATGTCTAGTTACGGCTAGTGATGAGCGGGTTTGGTTCCTCGGAAGCCGAACCCCCCTGAACTTCACCCATTTTACACGGTTCCGAGGCAGACTCGGATCTTCCCGCCTTGCTTGGTTAACCCGAGCACGCCCGAATGTCATCATCCCGCTGTCGGATTCTCGCGAGATTCGTATTCTATATAAGGAGCCGCGCGTTGCCGCCATTTTCACTCGTGCATTGGAGATGATAGGGAGAGGACGTGCAGCGTTCTCTCAGTTTCTGTGTTCAGTGTGCTGCAAATATCTGTGCTCAGTGTGCTGCAAATATCTGTGTTCAGTGTGCTGCAAATATCTGTGTTCAGTGTGCTTGCAAATATCTGTGCTCAGTGTGCTGAAAATATCTATGTTCTCTGCCTGAAAAACGCTCCATATCTGTGCTGCATTGTAGTATATAGTAGGAGGACAGTGCAGAATTTTGCTGACCAGTGACCACCAGTATTATATAGCAGTACGGTACAGTAGTCCACTGCTCTACCTACCTCTGTGTCGTCAAGTATACTATCCATCCATACCTGTGGTGCATTTTAGTTGTGCGCAGTATATATAGTAGGAGGACAGTGCAGAATTTTGCTGACCACCAGTATATAATATATAGCAGTACGGTACAGTAGTCCACTGCTCTAACTACCTCTGTGTCGTCAAGTATACTATTCATCCATACCTGTGGTGCATTTTAGTTGTGCGCAGTATATATAGTAGGAGGACAGTGCAGAATTTTGCTGACCACAGTATGTAATATATAGCAGTACGGTACAGTAGTCCACTGCTCTACCTACCTCTGTGTCATCAAGTATACTATCCATCCATACCTGTGGTGCATTTTAGTTGTGCGCAGTATATATAGTAGGAGGACAGTGCAGAATTTTGCTGACCACCAGTATATAATATATAGCAGTACGGTACAGTAGTCCACTGCTCTACCTACCTCTGTGTCGTCAAGTATACTATCCATCCATACCTGTGGTGCATTTTAGTTGTGCATAGTATATATAGTAGGAGGACAGTGCAGAATTTTGCTGACCACCAGTATATAATATATAGCAGTATGGTACAGTAGGCCACTGCTCTACCTACCTCTGTGTCGTCAAGTATACTATCCATCCATACCTGTGGTGCATTTTAGTTGTGCGCAGTATATATAGTAGGAGGACAGTGCAGAATTTTGCTGACCACCAGTATATAATATATAGCAGTACGGTACAGTAGTCCACTGCTCTACCTACCTCTGTGTCGTCAAGTATACTATCCATCCATACCTGTGCTGCATTTTAGTTGTGCACAGTATATATAGTAGGAGGTGTAAATACCAAATTGCTTTCTAACAAATATTTAAAATGCCCGCTCTAATATATATTGTAAACGCCTGCACCTCTTATTACCATGTGCCATGAATGTGCACTATACATAGCAAAACACTGCATCCCATAAGAGAAAACAATACATCCACACATTATCTGAGTTCCAAAGCTCATTGATGTATATATATATATGTTATTAAAAGGATATGGATTCAATATACTGTATTACAATGTACAGTATACATATAGTTACATGGATACAATAGCACAGTAATCAGTTAATACAAAATACATACAGTTACAGTTACAGGCCAGCATACCATACCATTCCCTCAATGCATCTTATATCTCTCTTTCTCAGCAAATAAATACAGGAACTGATCTGGCAGCAACTCCATCATCGTCTGATACAAAACAGCAACTGAGAACTGTGTGTCTCTGCAATGTGTTATCTAGTTTTGGGGGAGGGAACTTTCTCATTCATGATGAGTCACTAGTTTATTTGTATGCTAAACAGGTTCAAACTTGAAGACATCAAAAGGGGCGGGCCTGAGCTTCCTGTCCACCATCCTAATAAGAGTGATTTTAGCTTTCATACATTTAATCATAACTATTTGTTGCAATGTCCTACAACTTAATAACAAGTATCAAATGAATCTACACATTAATCTGGTTGCTTTAATAGTAAATATGACAGGTCTATCTTGCTTCGTTCAAATAATACACATACATGACATTACTTCATTATATAATATTAAATCATTATGATGTCTGGCGCTTGATATTATTATAATTATGTACTGTATGAAATAAGTGTCGAATCCATCTCTGTGGCATGTCCGTGTAAATGCGTGTGTTACCATATATTGCTGTGCTCGCTGCGCGTATTTGCAAGTATAGCGACTTATATGTGTGTAGAGTTTGTATGTTCTTTCTATGTAATATTTTTGACTTCGACAGTCCACCCTTTGGCAGTAAACAATAACTGCCATCAATTATTAACATAAGAAAAAAAATATTTCATACAACAATTGGTGACCTAGACACAAGTATGTATGCATTTCGCAAATCAGACACTTGTCTATATTTGGAGAAGACAGGGAGGAGGATGAGACATCCTCTATATGCACTCGGCGGTCACAGGACCACTGGTTGGGTGTGGGACAACATTCAACCTATAGAGTATGCTGGGACAGTGCTTTGGCCTATCTTGTCTGATTTGCACGAACATTTCACACATACATGTACCGACGTCTTTGTGCACTGATGTTTGGATTCGATTGAGGTTCTGATAGGTAGATGAAGAAGACACAAACAAATCATGAAAGTGACATATAACATTTTCATGATCTACATATTCCTATCATTTTCTGAACATTGTTTCCATTTCTGGAACGTATGCAAGGTCTGTTTAATAATTGAACAAGGGTTATAAGTAGTGTCCTTCCTAAATAACATAAACCTTCAGAGTTCGGGGAGAGCCACTCATAAACCTTTCTTCCACATATATTAATGAGCTCTTTATCTGCAATGTGTGAATAGCCATTGTCTGATTGTTCCTGATTACCTCCGAACTCCATAACTACTAGACCTTTGATTTTTCTCTGACTTTAACAAACTGATCGGCTAATCCTGGGATCCTATAAGGAAATCACTCCTTCCTCCAGAACCAGTTCCAGTCCCACACGACTCCTCATTAAAAAAAACTCGCAAAAATAGAATGTCCTGAAAAAAAATGTTTATCAGCGGGAAAGAGAGAAAAGAGAAATAGAACAAAACAACTCTTGTTCATAACAAATCAATTACAATGACTGGTCTTTCTGCAATCTTTTAGTACGCTCAGGTAGTGTTCAACAGTGCCGCCTCTCAGTCTTCACGGAACAGAGTCTCTGGTGATACTTTTGCGATCTCACTCCATTTACGAGTTCCTTCCGGACTACTGACTTTCCTACAATGGGAATCGTGGACCCAAGTCTCTCTCTCGGCTACTTTCACTGGGATAGTGCTGTCAACAAAACTTGGTATGGTCCTTCCCACCTGTCTATTAGGCAACCTGAGCTTAAGAACAATCACACAGTCTCTTGGTTCACAATCAAGACAGTTAGTATTTGGCATACCAGCAATCAACAGTTTCAAGTTCTTTTGTCAAGTTCTCAAATGCTGGCTCATCTCAATAAGGTACTGTACTGTCACCTCATTGGTGTATTTCTGATCATTGTGCGGATCAATCATGACATGAGGTTGTCTTCCAAAAACAACCAAAAAGGACACAAATACCAAAACAAAAACAAATTTCGAAGAGGGTGATTCGTTAAGTGAAGATCTGGGAGTAGTTTCGATGCTACATAATACTAGTGGCAGTATCTATGATCACAATGGTACAATTTCAAGCTTTGCTCCTACTTCTAGGGGTACCATTATCTACACACAAATTTCTGCGCAATTTTTCTTTGCGGTAAACACAGCAGCATCCGAGGTGGCAGGAAATGCCTCTACCCAGTTTGAGAAAACATCAGTGCACACCAATACATAAAATAATTCCTAAAGGGTGTTAACTGTACGAAGTCAATTTGTATTTCCTGAAAAGATCCGTCTGCAGGAGGGATATGGGATGGCTCTGTTGGTATTGCCTTACCAATGTTCTTCCTTAAGCAAGTAAGACAGGTCATTGCTCTCTTACCTGCATGAGAATAGAATCCTGGCGCACACCAGTAGGCTCTCATCAGCTTGCACATACCCTCTTTGCCTAGATGAGTCAGACCGTGTGCCACCACAGCTAGACTTGGAAGGTATGCTCTGGGGGCTACTGGCTTACCGTGTCCACCTGTCCACAGTCCTGAGGACTCCTGGCCATACCCATTTGTCCTCCAGACTGCTTTTTCCTGTAGGGAACACAAATTTTTTATTTTAATTTACTATTGTGTGTTTGCAATGTAGAGTACCATGAGCATAACTCAAAAAAAAAAAAGAAAGAAAAAAAGAAACATCTCTAGAGGAGAGAAGGAAGAAGAAAATGAAAAAGAAAATGTCAGGTTTGCCATTCACCAACAGGCATATCAGTGTCTATACAAAATTTCCCTTCACCAGTATTCCCATTCTCCACCCTTTGTGCATGACAAGGCACACTACAGTAATACTGGTTTTATCGTGCTGTTGAGATATACTGGGTTTGGGCAGAACTCTGAAGGACCTAGGCATGTGGAGTTTGACCTGTACTTGGGTCCATGTATTGTACCACCCTGTGTGAACGCAAAAGATGAAGAGGAAACTGTAGAGAAACAGAATAGAGGTTGGTGACAGATGAGTTTGTAGAGGTGGAGAAGATTTTTATAACAATTTGACAACTGGTTGGGCACTACGGGGAAGTGATTCTCTACTTGGTCTATACCCCTTAAGAAAAATTCTGTATTTATCGTATCACTATTGGGACTATCCCAGCCATCAATCCAGTGTCCTGTCCATCCTAAGTTCATAGGGAACCCGGTATCTGTGAGATAATTTCCTCTACCTGTGATGGACATGCATCTAGAACAGTGATATGTAACATTAGTCTTTGAGGGGTGTCTAACATACTTTGTACTTCCTGAGCGGGAGCAGAGTATATGTATATCATAGCTAACAAAATTAAGTTAATCAGGGGCCATTTCTGCTAGAAAAAAGAAGTAAAAGTTTGGAGGCCCCATCTTAACCCCAGCAATTTTTGTCAAAGGGTAATGTTGCATTTATTTTGTTCTTCCCATTAGCCGAATCTGTGTTTTCTATATGGCTTATGATTCCTTACTATATGTCCCTTGGTCCAGTCTATGTGTTTAATAATGTGGCTTGTGTTTTCTGTCTAGGGGATCTATATTGACTATGTGTTCTACTACTCCTACAATCTCTGGCAAAATGCCCTTCCTTCCTACAAGTGTGACATATTATTGACCATTAGGGATCTGGGGTTTGGACTGATGGGTCTTTCCTGTATGTGCCAGTATACTTACCGGCATCAACCTCTCCACCTGTTGTTCTCTGCGCGGGTGGTCTTCAGTTTGCCGGTGGTCAGGCTCCCGGCGACCAGCATACTGGCGCCGGGAGCCCGACAGCCGGCATACCGACACTTATTCTCCCTCGTGGGGGTCCACGACCCCCCTGGAGGGAGAATAAAATAGTGTGGCGTGTGTAGCACGCCACCGTGCCCGTAGCGTGGTGAGCGCAGCGAGCCCGCAAGGGGCTCATTTGCGCTCGCCACACTGTCGGTAAGCCGGCGGACGGCCTCCCGGCGCCGGTATGCTGGTCGCCGGGAGGCCGGCTGCCGGCAGAACGTAGTGAACCCCTCTGCGCCTAGCACTATTCTTGTGATGTTCAATAGCACACTCTCTAAGATTAGCTACTGTGACCCCTTTCCAATTTGGCAAAAAAGTCTGCACCCTGACCCTCAATGCCTTATTGAGTCCGTCCATTAGCACAGAGACAGCCACCTCCCATTTGCTGAATTAGTGTTTACCAGTGATATTATCCAGATGGAGAGTTTTCTGTTACTGCAAAAGACAAAAAAAAAAAGTTTAGTTTAACAAGCTTCTAGGTCATGCGAAGTATTCATTCAATCCTTCTCATCCCGTATTAAGGGTCTGTACATGGTCCAACAAACATTTCCGAGCTCATCTTGACTAGGGGCATTACTAGGAATGAATACTTCTTATATGGTAACTGAAAGAAATACCCGGGGATTACCTTGTTTTTGTCCGCTTTCCTACTGGCAAATACTAATGTGCGGACAGGTTTTTCTCCATTTCTGACGTTACTTTCTTGATTTTTTTGTTTTGTTTTATTTTTGGGTTTTACTATATATGTACACGAATGATACCATACTTACCTGTTCCACTGGTCTCAGCCACTTCCCCCGCAGGCTACTGCTCTTCTTTTACCGGTTGGATACTCCTCTGGGTACATGAGAAATGGCTGAAAACAATCAGATCACCTTCTCCTCCTAAATAAAACTTCAAAATTCATTAGTACATATATAGGTTACAATCATATTTTTCATATTTTTATTATTTTCTATAGTTTGTATGCTGGCCATAACTGCTTCTACATCTACATAAGGCGGTGTACTTGCATTCTCTTTTTCTACTTTTTCTACTTGTTTATTGTTGCTACAAGTTCAAATAGTTCTTATATTTCCATTCTTGTCTTATATGACTTTGGTTGGACATACCACCGGCAATACCTTAGGATCAAACTCACCAACCCCTCTTGCTGCCACAGGTTTAAACAATTTGTATGTCTGACCCTTTGTTTTCTGGATTTTATCAGACATATCCTTATCCTTAAGTTCTGCAATACCTCTGGTTCAAAGCTGCCAACCCTAGGGAATGGTACCCTATCTTTGTCAGTCATACGCAACCATTCATTGCAAAAAAACTTCAGCGTGTGAACCATATTTTCCACACATAATCTGAGCTTCCCGGTCCCGAGTCTGACCTTCTCGGTCCCAACTCTTCTGCCTGAACCCTGGCTACCATACGTCCCTTAGTTGAGCAACTGGCTCCCATAATTTGTGGGTCTTGCCTTCTCGGCTATTCCCACAAATACCAAAATACTCAATATAAGGCGACGGTGAAAGTTCTCTGAGCGCTTCCACCCACTCTCGCCCACGTTGGCCAGTACTACCATACACTGTCGATAGCGAAGGCGATGTACCCAACTTAGGGCTCCTATCAGACCTTATAGCACCGTTATTTCTTTTGGTGGAAGTTCTGTTGGAATATTTTCCTGAGAGAGGCAGCGAAAAATTCCTTTTCGCTATCTTTCAACTGGAATTGTTTGTAGGGTGAAAAACAGAGAAATTAGATAACTATCCTTCACCCTTTACAGTGAAGCCCACCAGGGAGATTTCCCGACGTTATCAAAGAAAAACCCATTTGTCTAAACAATCACATCTGCATATTCTCTTTCACAGCGCATATGACACAATGGTATCACGTTGTGCTGTGCAGAACACACGGACATGCGATGCAATAGCACAGCCTATAGATACTAGTTATCTATATGCCCTACGATTGCTGTAGACCACTTAGCCTAGACCACTCCAGACCACTTAGTTGTATGGGATCACTAAGACCACTAAGACCACTTAGACCACTTAATCACGCAAGGTAGCGAACCCTATGCCACCGGGCCTCTACTAACCCAGTGTTTCCACTTAGACCACTTAGTTCCTGGGTTCAGCTCCACTCACTCCTGCTTACACTCATTCAAATACGCTTTGTTTTTCTGTACAGAAAATTTTCACTCGTTCTGATTGGCAGCTTTACCCCCAGAGGCAATACAGTTTAAACAAAAGTTTTATTCTAATCTGCTTTAGAAACCGGGTAGTTTTGTGCTATTGTAGCATGGCTACTATCCCTGTGGTTTTATTATGCGCACACAACCCTACGCAAGCTTGTGCAATGACGCAACCATGCGTACCCCTATGCCACGTGTGCGGCCTTGCGCCACGTGCACATTTTTGTATGCTGTCCTCACGTTCCGTACCATGTGTACCAATGTGCGTACGCAATAAATCAAACCACACAGTCTCTATAAATGTGAGCAATACTAACTATAATCGCTTACTTAACACAACACACAGTTTTTTTCCTGTATAAACCTTTAACGACCGGGCCAGACTTGCATGTTGTGCTTTATATTTACTTCCTTAAACACTGTTTTTTCAGTTTTACCTACATAGCAACAAATGTATCCAGTTTCACACAGATCTAAATGAATCTAGCAATAATCAATAATTTAAATATGATTCAGATTGGATAGCTATCTTGCAGAACATACACTGATATAAATATACACATAATTATAATAAAATTATATATATGTACCATTCACTGGTCTCCTATGAGACACCTTACCTCTTATTTGCATATCAAAGCTATTTGCTTTTCACTGAGTTACCATTACACAGGTTAATTTGCATTTCAATGGCTATCCTCCCTAGTAAGCAGATTCTACAAGTCTTGGAAGGAAAAGAAAAAATACAAACAAAACCAAACCTCTTTGTTTCCTTTTTCTATCTGTGTGCAACCCCCCACTTGATGTAAAGTAATTACGCACAGACAAGAAGGAAAGAAAAAAAAAACTTATCTCACCATTTACTCTCACTAGGCCCAATTGAAACTATGTGTAATTGACTATGGCATGGGTTAAATAAATGCATTGGTAACTCATAAATGGTGCTTGATGTGACAAGGGAAACTGATTGTTCTGAGCAGACTGAAAATCAGCTATTTAGAAAATGACCTTCCTAAAATGGCCACTCCTCCTCCCCCTTCCACATCCATGAGGTTTACACAAAATGGTGGACAGGCCATGTGGTTAGTCCATAATGGAGGACAGACCATGCGGCTTCCTTTGTCACAAAGAAATCACACATAAAACAAGCACCAGAAGTTATTTTAGGCCTGAGTTTAAAAAAAAAAACTATATCAAGGCTATGCAGCAACTTTTAAATGTACTTTTAAACCTACTTAACAGATAAACAATCCAATCTGAATCAAACACAATATGACTTATTTGAACTTTGTTTTGCAACAATAAAAATACATTTTAGCAGCTTAAATATTATGAGAAACACATTGTCCCTTGAATTTTTTCATATCATTGGCTTACTGATAACACAATAATACACGTGGATGTTATTCATCAGCGTCACGATGCGTCCATCTTAGCCGGTCGATCACAGCCGCGTTTGTAATGTACAGTGCATCATTAAGACCATGATATCGCGGACCAGCCCCCATCTGTAAATACCAAATTGCTTTCTAACAAATATTGAAAATGCCCACTCTAATATATATTGTAAACGCCTGCACCTCTTATTACCATGTGCCATGAATGTGCGCTATACATAGCAAAACACTGCATCCCATAAGAGAAAACAATATACCCACACATTATCTGAGTTCCAAAGCTCATTGATGTATATATATTTGTTATTAAAAGGATATGGATTCAATATATTACAATGTACAGTATACATATAGTTACATGGATACAATAGCACAATAATCAGTTAATACAAAATACATACAGTTACAGTTACAGGCCAGCATACCATACCATTCCCTCAATGCATCTTATATCTCTCTTTCTCAGCAAATAAATACAGGAACTGATCTGGCAGCAACTCCATTATCGTCTGATACAAAACAGCAACTGAGAACTGTGTGTCTCTGCAATGTGTTATATAGTTTTGGGGGAGGGAACTTTCTCATTCATGATGAGTCACTAGTTTATTTGTATGCTAAACAGGTTCAACCTTGAAGACATCAAAAGGGGCTGGCTTGAGCTTCCTGTCCACCATCCTAATAAGAGTGATTTTAGCTTTCATACATTTAATCATAACTATTTGTTGCAATGTCCTACAACTTAATAACAAGTATCAAATGAATCTACACATTAATCTGGTTGCTTTAATAGTAAATATGACAGGTCTATCTTGATTCGTTCAAATAATACACATACATGACATCACTTCATTATATAATATTAAATCATTATGATGTCTGGCGCTTGATATTATTATAATTATGTACTGTATGAAATAAGTGTCGAATCCATCTTTGTGGCATGTCCGTGTAAATGCGTGTGTTACCATATATTGCTGTGCTCGCTGCGCGTATTTGCAAGTATAGCGACTTATATGTGTGTAGAGTTTGTATGTTCTTTCTGTGTAATATTTTTGACTTCGACAGAGGACAGTGCAGAATTTTGCTGACCACAAGTATATAATATATAGCAGTATGGTACAGTAGTCCACTGCTCTACCTACCTCTGTGTCGTCAAGTATACTATCCATCCATGCCTGTGGTGCATTTTAGTTGTGCGCAGTATATATAGTAGGAGGACAGTGCAGAATTTTGCTGACCACCAGTATATAATATATAACAGTACAGTACAGTAGTCCACTGCTCTACCTACCTCTGTGTCATCAAGTATACTATCCATCCATACCTGTGGTGCATTTTAGTTGTGCGCAGTATATATAGTAGGAGGACAGTGCAGAATTTTGCTGACCACCAGTATATAATATATAGCAGTATGGTACAGTAGGCCACTGCTCTACCTACCTCTGTGTCGTCAAGTATACTATCCATCCATACCTGTGGTGCATTTTAGTTGTGCGCAGTATATATAGTAGGAGGACAGTGCAGAATTTTGCTGACCACCAGTATATAATATATAGCAGTACGGTACAGTAGGCCACTGCTCTACCTTCCTCTGTGTCATCAAGCATACTATCCATCCATACCTGTGGTGCATTTTAGTTGTGCGCAGTATATATAGTAGGAGGACAGTGCAGAATTTTGCTGACCACCAGTATATAATATACAGCAGTACGGTACAGTAGTCCACTGCTCTACCTACCTCTGTGTTGTCAAGTATACTATCCATCCATACCTGTGGTGCATTTTAGTTGTGCACAGTATATATAGTAGGAGGACAGTGCAGTATTTTGCTGACCCCCAGTATATAATATATAGCAGTACGGTACAGTAGGCCACTGCTCTACCTACCTCTGTGTTGTCAAGTATACTATCCATCCATACCTGTGGTGCATTTTAGTTGTGCGCAGTATATATAGTAGGAGGACAGTGCAGAATTTTGCTGACCACCAGTATATAATATGTAGCAGTATCGTACAGTAGTCCACTGCTCTACCTACCTCTGGGGGTCATTCCGAGTTGTTCGCTCGCAAGCGGATTTTAGCAGATTTGCTCATGCTAAGCCGCCGCCTACTGGGAGTGAATCTTAGCATCTTAAAATTGCGAACAATGTATTCGCAATATTGCGATTACACACCTCGTAGCAGTTTCTGAGTAGCTCCAGACTTACTCGGCTTCTGCGATCAGTTCAGTGCTTGTCGTTCCTGGTTTGACGTCACAAACACACCCAGCGTTCGCCCAGACACTCCCCCGTTTCTCCGGCCACTCCTGCGTTTTTTCCGGAAACGGTAGCGTTTTTTCCCACACGCCCATAAAACGGCCTGTTTCCGCCCAGTAACACCCTTTTCCTGTCAATCACATTACGATCGCCAGAACGAAGAAAAAGCCGTGAGTAAAAATCCTAACTGCATAGCAAATTTACTTGGCGCAGTCGCAGTGCGGACATTGCGCATTAAGCGGAAAATCGCTGCGATGCGAAGATTTTTACCGAGCGAACAACTCGGAATGACCCCCTCTGTGTCGTCAAGTATACTATCCATCCATACCTGTGGTGCATTTCAGTTTTGCACAGTTTGCTGACCACCAGTATATATAATATATAGCAGTACGGTACAGTAGGCCCTGCTCTACCTACCTCTGTGTCGTCAAGTATACTATCCATCCATACCTGTGGTGCATTTCAGTTTTGCACAGTTTGCTGACCACCAGTATATAATATATAGCAGTACGGTACAGAAGGCCACTGCTCTACCTACCTCTGTGTCGTCAAGTATACTATCCATCCATACCTGTGGTGCATTTTAGTTGTGCGCAGTATATATTAGGAGGACAGTGCAGAATTTTGCTGACCACCAGTATATAATATATATAGCAGTACAGTACAGTAGGCCACTGCTCTACCTACCTCTGTGTCGTCAAGTATACTATCCATCCATACCTGTGGTGAATTTTAGTTGTGCGCAGTGTATATAGTAGGAGGACAGTGCAGAATTTTGCTGACCACCAGTATATAATATATAGCAGTACGGTACAGTAGCCCATTGCTTTTGATATATATTACTGGCATATAATTCCACACATTAAAAAATGGAAAACAAAAATGTGGAGGGTAAAATAGGGAAAGATCAAGATCCACTTCCACCTCGTGCTGAAGCTGCTGCCACTTGTCATGGCCAAGACGATGAAATGCCATCAACGTCGTCTTCCAAGGCCGATGCCCAATGTCATAGTAGAGAGCATGTAAAATTCAAAAAATTAAAGTTCAGTAAAATGACCCAAAAATCAAAATTAAAAGCGTCTGATGAGAAGCGTAAACTTGCCAATTTGCCATTTACGACACGGAGTGGCAAGGAACGGCTGAGGCCCTGTCCTATGTTCATGGCTAGTGGTTCAGCTTCACATGAGTATGGAAGCACTCATCCTCCCGCTAGAAAAATGAAAAGACTTAAGCTGGCAAAAGCACAGCAAAGAACTGTACGTTCTTCTAAATCACAAATCCCCAACGAGAGTCCAATTGTGTCGGTTGCGATGCCTGACCTTCCCAACACTGGACGGGAAGAGGTGGCGCCTTCCACCATTTGCACGCCCCTGCAAGTGCTGGAAAGAGCACCCGCAGTCCAGTTCCTGATAGTCAAATTGAAGATGTCACTGTTGAAGTACACCAGGATGAGGATATGGGTGTTGCTGGCGCTGCGAAGGAAATTGACAAGGAGGATTCTGATGGTGAGGTAGTTTGTTTAAGTCAGGCACCCAGGGAGACACCTGTTGTCCGTGGGACGAATATGGCCATTGACATGCCTGGTCAAATTACAAAAAAAATCACCTCTTCGGTGTGGAATTATTTTAACAGAAATGCGGACAACAGGTGTCAAGCCGTGTGTTGCCTTTGTCAAGCTGTAATAAGTAGGGGTAAGGATGTTAACCACCTAAGAACATTCTCCCTTATACGTCACCTGGAGCGCATTCATCAGAAGTCATTGACAAGTTCAAAAACTTTGGGTGACAGCGGAAGCAGTCCACTGACAACTAAATCCCTTCCTCTTGTAACCAAGCTCCTTCAAACCACACCACCAACTCCCTCAGTGTCAATTTCCTCCTTAGACAGGAAAGCCAATAGTCCTGCAGGCCATGTCACTGGCAAAATTGACGAGTCCTCTCCTGCCTGGGATTCCTCCGATGCATCCTTGAGTGTAACGCCTACTGCTGCTGGTGCTGCTGTTGTTGCTGGAGGGAGTCAATCGTCATCCCAGAGTGGAAGTCGGAAGACCACTTGTACTACTTCCAGTAAGCAATTGACTGTCCAACAGTCCTTTGCGAGGAAGATGAAATATCACAGCAGTCATCCTGCTGCAAAGCAGATAACTCAGGCCTTGGCAGCCTGGGTGGTGTTAAACGTGTGTCCGGTATCCACCGTTAATTCACAGGGAATTAGAGAATATATTGAGTTAGTGTGTCCCCGGTACCAAATACCATCTAGGTTCGACTTCTCTAGGCAGGCGATACCGAGAATGTACACAGACCTCAGAAAAAGAGTCACCAGTGTCCTAAAAAATGCAGTTGTACCCAATGTCCACTTAACCACGAACATGTGGACAAGTGGAGCAGGGCAGACTCAGGACTATATGACTGTGACAGCCCACTGGGTAGATGTATTGCCTCACGCGGCAAGAACAGCAGCGGCGGCACCAGTAGCAGCATCTCGCAAACACCAACTCGTTCCTAGGCAGGCTACGCTTTGTATCACCGCTTTCCATAAGAGGCACACAGCTGACAACCTCTTACGGAAACTGAGGAACATTATCGCAGAATGGCTTACCCCAATTGGACTCTCCTGGGGATTTGTGACATCGGACAACACCACCAATATTGTGCATGCATTACATGTGGGCAAATTCCAGCGCGTCCCATGTTTTGCACATACATTGAATTTGGTGGTGCAGAATTATTTAAAAAATGACAGGGGCGTGCAAGAGATGCTGTCGGTGGCCTGAAGAATTGCGGGCCACTTTCGGCATTCAGCCACCGCGTAGCGAAGACTGGAGCACCAGCAAACACTCCTGAACCTGCCCTGCCATCATCTGAAGCAAGAGGTGGTAACGAGGTGGAATTCAACCCTATATATGCTTCAGAGGATGGAGGAGCAGCAAAAGGCCATTCAAGCCTATACAGCTACCTACGATGTAGGCAAAGGAGGGGGAATGCACCTGACTCAAGCGCAGTAGAGAATGATTTCAATGTTGTGCAAGGTTCTGCAACCCTTTGAACTTGCCACACGTGAAGTCAGTTCAGACACTGCCAGCCTGAGTCAGGTCATTCCCCTCATCAGGCTTTTGCAGAAGAAGCTGGAGAGATTGAAGGAGGAGCTAAAACAGAGCGATTCCGCTAGGCATGTGGGACTTGTGGATGGAGCCCTTAATTCGCTTAACCAGGATTCACGGGTGGTCAATCTGTTGAAATCAGAGTACTACATTTTGGCCACCATGCTCGATCCTAGATTTAAAACCTACGTTGTATCTCTCTTTCCGGCAGACACAAAGACCTGATGGTGAGAAAATTGTCAAGTCAAGTGGAACGTGACCCGTCAACAGCTCCTCCTTCACATTCTCCCGCAACTGGGGCTGCGAGGAAAAGGCTAAGAATTCTGAGCCCACCCGCTGGCAGTGATGCAGGGCAGTCTGAAGCGAGTGCTGACATCTGGTCCGGACTGAAGGAACTGCCAACGATTACTGACATGTTGTCTACTGTCACTGCATATGATTCTGTCACCATTGAAAGAATGGTGGAAGATTATATGAGTGACCGCATCCAAGTAGGCACGTCAGACAGTCCGTACGTATACTGGCAGGAAAAAGAGGCAATTTGGAGGCCCTTGCACAAACTGGCTTTATTTTACCTAAGTTGCCCCCCCTCCAGTGTGTACTCTGAAAGAGTGTTTAGTGCAGCCGCTCACCTTGTCAGCAATCGGCGTACGAGGTTACTTCCAGAAAATGTGGAGAAGATGATGTTCATCAAAATGAATTATAATCAATTCCTCCGTGGAGACATTCACCAGCAATTGCCTCCAGAAAGTACACAGGGACCTGAGATGGTGGATTCCAGTGGGGACGAATTAATAATCTGTGGAGGGGGATGTACACAGTGAAAGGGGTGAGGAATCGGACGATGAGGAGAAGGTGGACATCTTGCCTCTGTAGAGCCAGTTTGGGCAAAGAGAGATTGATTGCTTCATTTTTGGTGGGGGCCCAAACCAACCAGTCATTTCAGTCAAAGTTGTGTGGCAGACCCTGTCGCTGAAATGATGGGTTTGTTAAAGAGTGCATGTCCTGTTTATACAACATAAGGGTGGGTGGGAGGGCCCAAGGACAATTCCATCTTGCACCTCTTTTTTCTTTCATTTATCTTTGCATCATGTGCTGTTTGGGGACTATTTTTTGAAGTGCCACCCTGTCTGACACTGCAGTGCCACTCCTAGATGGGCCAGGTGTTTGTGTCGGCCACTTGGGTTGCTTAGCTTAGCCATCCAGCGACCTTGGTGCACCTCTTTTTTTCTTTGCATCATGTGCTGTTTGGGGACAATTTTTGAAGTGCCATCCTGTCTGACACTGCAGTGCCACTCCTAGATGGGCCAGGTGTTTGTGTCGGCCACTTGGGTCGCTTAGCTTAGTCATCCAGCGACCTTGGTGCAAATTTTAGGACTAAAAATAATATTGTGAGGTGTTCAGAATAGACTGGAAATGAGTGGAAATTATGGTTATTGAGGTTAATAATACTATGGGATCAAAATGACCCCCAAATTCTATGATTTAAGCTGTTTTTGAGGGTTTTTTGTAAAAAAACACCCGAATCCAAAACACACCCGAATCCGACAAAAAAATTTCAGGGAGGTTTTGCCAAAACGCGTCCGAATCCAAAACACGGCCGCGGAACCGAATCCAAAACCAAAACACAAAACCCGAAAAATTTCCGGTGCACATCACTAGTTACGGCACTGACTGCAAGTGTCATCATAGACCCAGATCTGCGGACGCACAGTGCAGGTTCTGCATATGTGCACATGTAAAACACTGGAAATGTGCGTAAACATCAGGTTTATGTACAGTACATCTCTGAATTAGGTCCAAATTGGTGTACACTCCACTCCACATTGGTTCCTAATTCTATTTTTTTTTTTACTGCAGTGTAGAAAAATGAAAGCAAACATCTGACCAACAGTATGTACTCAGAGCTGGATTAAGGCTTCGGGGGGCCCGAGGTACTTAAGACAGTGGGGCCCTAAAATCTCAAATTAAAATCATAACGTCTTTAATTACTGCAAAGAAAATTACAATTGGGTGGTAAATTTGAAGTATGAGCCGAAATTCACATTATAGCACACAGTATGAGCCGAAATTCACATTATAGCTCACGGTATGAGCCAAAATTCACATTACAGCACACAGTATGAGCCGAAATTCACATTATAGCACACGGTATGAGCCAAAATTCACATTACAGCACACAGTATGAGTCGAAATTTACATTATAGCACACGGTATGAGCCAAAATTCACATTACAGCACACAGTATGAGCCGAAATTCACATTATAGCACACGGTATGAGCCGGAATTCACATTATAGCACACAGTATGAGCCAAAATTCACATTATAGCACACTGTATGATCCGAAATTCACATTATAGCACACTAAATGAGCCGAAATTCACATTATAGCACACTGAATGAGCCGCAATTCACATTATGCCACATGGAATGAGGCAAAATTCAGGGAGAGTGACAGCAGGGACATAGGGACAGGGAAAGTGACAGCAGGGACATAGGGACAGGGAAAGTGATAGCAGGGACATAGGGACAGGGAAAGTGACAGCAGGGACAGGGAGGGTGACAGAGGGACAGGGAAAGTGACAGCAGGGACACAGGGGCAGGGCGAGTGAAAGAGGGACAGGGAAAGTGACACCAGGGACAGGGAGAGTGACAGAGGGACAGGGAAAGTGACAGCAGGGACACAGGGACAGGGAGAGTGACAGAGGGACAGGGAAAGTGACAGCAGGGACACAGGGACAGGGCGAGTGACAGAGGGACAGGGAAAGTGACAGCAGGGACAGGGAGAGTGACAGAGGGACAGGGAAAGTGACAGCAGGGACAGGGAGAGTGACAGAGGGACAGGGAAAGTGACAGCAGGGACATAGGGACAGGGAGAGTAACAGAGAGAGGGACAGCAAGGGCATACAGTAGGGACTAGGGAGAGAGAAAGGCAACAGGGTAAGATTACCTCTTTAGTAGCGGCGGTGTTGAGGATGCTGTGGTCTGCGGTGCAGTGGATGCGGAGGCTGTGGCCGGCATGGTGCGGAAGAGGTGATTGTGTGGAGAAGGACTGAGGGCGGTGGCGGGGCAGCACGGGAAGCCCCGAAACGTTGGTGTATAAGTTGACATATACTGTGTGTGTGTGTATATATATATATAGAGAGAGAGAGAGAGAAGAGATTTTCCCAGGGAGCTTAACTTCCTTTGATATGTACAAGTATTATCAATTGCTGATACAATCTTTAAAATTAAAATTGTTTTTATTATTATTTAAAACATACGTTTGGTAAAAACTGTTTGACAATTTGCCCAAGATGACAATAAACAATATTTATACAGACAATAGTTGTGTTGGTATTAATCCATTTCTAGATGCAGTAGCTCAGAGTGTTACAAACTGAAGAGAGGCACTGTCTCAAGAGGCTAGCCTGATTCAAATTGCGTTTGGGTGTAATCCAGTGATTAAGCTGCTCCATGTGCTTGATTTTACCAATATGGTTTGAAATTAATTTCTGAACCAGGTCTTACTTAGTGGATAATCACCTAATGGGTCATATCTAATCCCAATCGATATCTCATATGGTGAAATCTGGTCCAACACCAATTTTTTAATATTGCTAAATTGCCTTTGAAGACACGAAAGATATATGTCCATATTGTGATCCTTTGACCATATGTAAACTAGAGATGAGCGGGTTCGGTTCCTCGGAATCCGAACCCGCCCGAACTTCAGGTTTTTTTACACGGGGCCGAGCAACTCGGATCTTCCCGCCTTGCTCGGTTAACCCGAGCGCGCACGAACGTCATCATCCCGCTGTCGGATTCTCGCGAGGCTCGTATTCTATCGCGAGACTCGGATTCTATATAAGGAGCCGCGCGTCGCCGCCATTTTCACACGTGCATTGAGATTGATAGGGAGAGGACGTGGCTGGCGTCCTCTCCATTTAGACTAGAGTACTAGAGAGAGACACAAATTTTGGGGAGCATATTATTAGGAGGAGTACGACTTGCTGCTGATAGTGTGACCAGTGACCACCAGTTTAATTAATCCGTTCTCTGCCTGAAAAAAAACGATACACAGTGTGACACAGTCACATACCATATCTGTGCTCAGCCCAGTGTGCTGCATCATATGTAATACTGTATATCATTATCTGACTGTGCTGAGTGCTCACTGCTCACACAGCTTAATTGTGGGGGAGACTGGGGAGCAGTTATAGCAGGAGTACATATTTTAAGTACAGTGCACACTTTTGCTGCCAGAGTGCCACTGCCAGTGTGACTGACCAGTGACCACTGACCACCAGTATTGTGATTGTCTGCTGACCACCAGTATATTGTGATTGTCTGCCTGAAAAAGTTAAACACTCGTCGTGTGGTGTTTTTTTTTATAAACGCATTCTGCAGACAGTGTCCAGCAGGTCCGTCATTACATAATATATACCTGTCCGGCTGCAGTACTAGTGTGATATATATATATATTTTAATTTTATCTCATTATCATCCAGTCTATATTAGCAGCAGACACAGTACGGTAGTCCACGGCTGTAGCTACCTCTGTGTCGGCAGTCGCTCGTCCATCCATAATTGTATACCACCTACCCGTGGTTTTTTTTTTTTCTATCTTCTTGATACTAGTAGCTTACTTTAGGAGTCTGCAGTGCTGAGTCTGACAGACAGTGTCCAGCAGGACCGTCATTACATAATATATACCTGTCCGGCTGCAGTACTAGTGTGATATATATATATATTTTAATTTTATCTCATTATCATCCAGTCTATATTAGCAGCAGACACAGTACGGTAGTCCACGGCTGTAGCTACCTCTGTGTCGGCAGTCGCTGGTCCATCCATAATTGTATACCACCTACCCGTGGTTTTTTTTGCTATCTTCTTGATACTAGTAGCTTACTTTAGGAGTCTGCAGTGCTGACAGACAGTGTCCAGCAGGTCCGTCATTACATAATATATATATACCTGTCCGGCTGCAGTACTAGTGTGATATATATATATATATTTTATTTTTATCTCATTATCATCCAGTCTATATTAGCAGCAGACACAGTACGGTAGTCCACGGCTGTAGCTACCTCTGTGTCGGCAGTCGCTCGTCCATCCATAAGTATACTAGTATCCATCCATCTCCATTGTTTACCTGGGGTGCCTTTTAGTTGTGCCTATTAAAATATGGAGAACAAAAATGTTGAGGTTCCAAAAATAGGGAAAGATCAAGATCCACTTCCACCTCGTGCTGAAGCTGCTGCCACTAGTCATGGCCGAGACTATGAAATGCCAGCAACGTCGTCTGCCAAGGCCGATGCCCAATGTCATAGTACAGAGCATGTAAAATCCAAATGATCCAAATCTGTGAGGAGGGGGATGTACACGGTGATATATCGGAGGATGATGATGAGGTGGACATCTTGCCTCTGTAGAGCCAGTTTGTGCAAGGAGAGATTAATTGCTTCTTTTTTGATGGGGGTCCAAACCAACCCGTCATTTCAGTCACAGTCATGTGGCAGACCCTGTCACTGAAATGATGGGTTGGTTAAAGTGTGCATGTCCTGTTTATACAACATAAGGGTGGGTGGGAGGGCCCAAGGACAATTCCATCTTGCACCTCTTTTTTCTTTCATTTTTCTTTGCGTCATGTGCTGTTTGGGGAGTATTTTTTTGAAGGGCCATCCTGCGTGACACTGCAGTGCCACTCCTAGATGGGCCAGGTGTTTGTGTCGGCCACTAGGGTCGCTTATCTTACTCACACAGCTACCTCATTGCGCCTCTTTTTTTCTTTGCGTCATGTGCTGTTTGGGGAGTGTTTTTTGGAAGGGCCATCCTGCGTGACACTGCAGTGCCACTCCTAGATGGGCCAGGTGTTTGTGTCGGCCACTAGGGTCGCTTAGCTTACTCACACAGCTACCTCATTGCGCCTCTTTTTTTCTTTGCGTCATGTGCTGTTTGGGGAGTGTTTTTTGGAAGGGCCATCCTGCGTGACACTGCAGTGCCACTCCTAGATGGGCCAGGTGTTTGTGTCGGCCACTAGGGTCGCTTAGCTTACTCACACAGCTACCTCATTGCGCCTCTTTTTTTCTTTGCGTCATGTGCTGTTTGGGGAGTGTTTTTTGGAAGGGCCATCCTGCGTGACACTGCAGTGCCACTCCTAGATGGGCCAGGTGTTTGTGTCGGCCACTAGGGTCGCTTATCTTACTCACACAGCTACCTCATTGCGCCTCTTTTTTTCTTTGCGTCATGTGCTGTTTGGGGAGTGTTTTTTGGAAGGGCCATCCTGCGTGATACTGCAGTGCCACTCCTAGATGGGCCAGGTGTTTGTGTCGGCCACTAGGGTCGCTTATCTTACTCACACAGCTACCTCATTGCGCCTCTTTTTTTCTTTGCGTCATGTGCTGTTTGGGGAGTGTTTTTTGGAAGGGCCATCCTGCGTGACACTGCAGTGCCACTCCTAGATGGGCCAGGTGTTTGTGTCGGCCACTAGGGTCGCTTAGCTTAGTCATCCAGCGACCTCGGTGCAAATTTTAGGACTAAAAATAATATTGTGAGGTGTGAGGTGTTCAGAATAGACTGAAAATGAGTGGAAATTATGGTTTTTGAGGTTAATAATACTTTGGGATCAAAATGACCCCCAAATTCTATGATTTAAGCTGTTTTTTAGTGTTTTTTGAAAAAAACACCCGAATCCAAAACACAACCGAATCCGACAAAAAAAATTCGGTGAGGTTTTGCCAAAACGCGGTCGAACCCAAAACACGGCCGCGGAACCGAACCCAAAACCAAAACACAAAACCCGAAAAATTTCAAGTGCACATCTCTAATGTAAACCCCTGATGAAGTCTGTAAGACGAAAAGCGTTGGGTTAAGACAGTGTTTCTGCCATTTCTTCAAGAAAGAATGTTCAATTTGACTGAAATGGATTAATACCAACACAACTATTGTCTGTATAAATATTGTTTATTGTCATCTTGGGCATATTGTCAAACAGTTTTTACCAAACGTATGTTTTAAATAATAATAAAAACAATTTTAATTTTAAAGATTGTATCAGCAATTGATAATACTTGTACATATCAAAGGAAGTTAAGCTCCCTGGGAAAATCTCTTCTCTATATTTTTCATAATTATATCCCATCTAACAGGGGGTATCATTCCCTAAGGTGTAGCTTTCCACATCATATAGCGCGAGAAAGGCCTTATCCTTTTTAGTTGTTTATATATATATATATATATATAAATAAGATTTTAAACCTACCGGTAAATCTTTTTCTCGTAGTCCGTAAAGGATGCTGGGGACTCCGTAAGGACCATGGGGATAGACGGGCTCCGCAGGAGACATGGGCACTTTAAGAAAGACTTTAGATCTGGGTGTGCACTGGCTCCTCCCTCTATGCCCCTCCTCCAGACCTCAGTTAGAGAAACTGTGCCCAGAGGAGACGGACATTACGAGGAAAGGATTTTTGCTAATCCAAGGGCAAGATTCATACCAGCCACACCAATCACACCGTATAACTTGTGATAAACTACCCAGTTAACAGTATGAAACAACATAGCATCAGTTCAAACCGATGCAACTAAAACATAACCCTTATTTAAGCAATAACTATATACAGGTATTGCAGAAGTAGTCCGCAGTTGGGACGGGCGCCCAGCATCCTCTATGGACTACGAGAAAAAGATTTACCGGTAGGTTTAAAATCTTATTTTCTCTTATGTCCTAGAGGATGCTGGGGACTCCGTAAGTACCATGGGGATTATACCAAAGCGCCCAAACGGGCGGGAGAGTGCGGATGACTCTGCAGCACCGACTGAGCAAACAGGAGGTCCTCCTCAGCCAGGGTATCAAACTTATAGAACTTTGCAAAGGAGTTTGACCCCGACCAAGTAGTAGCTCGGCACAGCTGTAGTGCCGAGACCCCTCGGGCAGCCGCCCAAGAAGAGCCCACTTTCCTAGTGGAATGGGCCTTGACCGATTTTGGTAACGGCAATCCAGCCGTAGAATGCGCTTGCTGAATCGTGTTACAGATCCAGCGAGCAATAATCTGCTTTGAAGCAGGGGCACCAATATTGTTGGTCGCATACAGGATAAACAGTGCTTCTGTTTCTCTGACTCTAGCCGCTCTGGCCACGTAAATTTTCAAAGCCATGACCACATCAAGGGACTCGGAATCCTCCAAGTCACGCGTAGCCACAGGCACCACAATAGGTTGGTTCATATGAAAGGATGAAACCACTTTTGGTAGGAATTGAGGACGGGTCCGCAATTCCTCTCTATCCATATGGAAAACCAGATAGGGCTTTTATGTGACAAAGCCGCCAATTCCGACACTCGCCTAGCCGAAGCCAAGGCTAATAACATGACCACCTTCCAAGTGAGATATTTTAACTCTACCGTTTGAAGTGGTTCAAACCAGTGTGACTTAAGGAAACTTAACACCACGTTAAGGTCCCAAGGCTCCACCGGAGGTACAAAAAGGAGGCTGAAAATGCAGCACTCCCTTCACAAAAGTCTGAACTTCTGGGAGAGAAGCCAATTATTTTTGAAAGAAAATGGATAGCGCCGAAATCTGAACCTTAATGGAGCCTAATTTTAGGCCCAAATTCACTCCAGTTTGTAGGAAGTGAAGGAAACGGCCCAGATGGAATTCTTCCGTAGGAGCATTCCTGGCCTCACACCAAGAAACATATTTTCACCATATACGGTGATAATGTTTAGATGTCACATTCTTCCTAGCCTTCATCAGCGTAGGAATGACCTCATCCGGAATGCCTTTTTCGGCTAGGATCCGGCGTTCAACCGCCATGCCATCAAACGCAGCCGCGGTAAGTCTTGGAACAGACATGGCCCCTGTTGCAACAGGTCCTGTCTTGGAGGAAGAGGCCACGGATCTTCTGTAAGCATTTCCTGCAGATCCGGATACCAGGTCTTTCGTGGCCAATCTGGAACAATGAGGATTGTTCTCACTCCTCTTTTTCTTATTATTCTCAACACCTTGGGTATGAGAGAAAGAGGAGGAAATACATAGACTGACTGGAACACCCACGGTGTCACTAGGGCATCTACCGCTACTGCCTGAGGGTCTCTTGACCTGGCGCAATACCTCTGTAGCTTTTTGTTGAGGCGGGACGCCATCATCTCTATCTGTGGCAATCCCCACCGACTTGCAATCTGTGCAAAGACTTCCTGATGAAGTCCCCACTCTCCAGGATGTAGGTCGTGTCTGCTGAGGAAGTCTGCTTCCCAGTTGTCCACTCCCGGAATGAACACTGCTGACAGTGTGCTTACATGATTCTCCGCCCAGCGAAGAATTCTGGTGGCTTCCGCCATCGCCACTCTGCTCCTTGTGCCGCCTTGGCGGTTTACATGAGCTACTGCGGTGACGTTGTCTGACTGGATCAGAACCGGTTGGTCGCGAAGTAAGGTCTCCGCTTGACGTAGGGCGTTGTATATGGCCCTTAGTTCCAAGATGTTGATGTGAAGACAAGTCTCTTTACTTGACCAAAGAGCTTGGCAATTTCTTCCCTGTGTGACTGCTCCCCAACCTCGGAGGCTCTCGTCCGTGGTCACCAGGATCCAGTCCTGAATGCCGAACCTGCAGCCCTCTAGAAGGTGAGCACTCTGCAGCCACCACATGAGATATACCCTGGCCCTGGGGGATAGGGTGATCAACTGATGAATCTGTAGATGTGACCCGGACCACTTGTCCAGTATGTCCCATTGGAAAGTCATCGCATGGAACCTGCCGAAGGGAATGGCCTCGTATGATGCCACCATCTTTCCCAGGACTCGAGAGCAGTAATGCACTGACACCTGTCTTGGTTACAACAGGTTCCTGACCAGAGTCATGAGTACCTGGGCCTTCTCTATCTTGAAGGTAAACCCATTTCTGGTCCATATCCAGAATCATACCCAAGAAGGGCAGACGAGTCATAGGAACCAACTGTGACTTCAGGATATTGAGAATCCAGCCGTGTTGCTGTGACACCTTCAGCGAAAGTGACACACTGTTCAACAACTGCTCTTTTGATCTCGCCCTTATTAGGAGATCATCCAAGTATGGGATAATTGTGACTCCTTGCTTGCGTAGGAGCACCATCATTTCGGCCAATTACCCTGAAATTGGTAATGACAATACTGTACCGCAATTCTCAGGTACGCCTGATGGGGTGTATAAATGGGAACTTGAAGGTATGCAGCCTTTATGTCTAGATACACCATAAAATTCCCCCCTTCCAGGCTGGCGATGATCGCTCTGAGCGATTCCATTTTTAATTTGAACCTTTTCAAGTATAGGTTCAGAGATTTTAATTTTAAATAGGTCTGACTGAACCGTCCGGTTTCGGGACTACAGCCAAGGTTGAGTAATATCCCCTTCCTTGTTGCAGGAGGGGAGCCTTGAGCACCACCTGTTGGAGATACAATGTGTGAATTGTATTTAATATTATCTCCCTTTCTGGGGGAGAAGCCGGTAGGTCCGATAAGGAAAACCGGCGAGGAGGCACCTCTTCGAATTCCAGCTAGTAACCCTGAGAACCAATTTTTATTGCCCAGGGATCCACCTGTGAGTGAACTCAGATGTGGCTGAAGAGTTGAAGACGTGCTCCCACTGGGGCGGACTCCCTTAGCGGAGCCCCAGCGTCATGTGGTGGATTTAGTAGAGGCCGGGGAGGACTTCTGTTCCTGGGAACTAGCTGTGCCCTGTGCCCTTACCTCTGGTAAGAAAGGACGCTCCTCGTACTGTCTTGTTTTTCTGCGACCGAAAGGACTGCATTTGATAATGTCGTGCTTTCTTAGGCTGTGAGGGAATATAAGGCAAAAGATCAGAATTACCAGCTATAGCTGTGGAGACCAGGTCCGAGAGCCCTACTCCACACAATTCCTCAGCCTTGTAAGGTAAAACCTCCATATGCCTCTTTTAGTCGGCATCACCTGTCCATTGCATGTTCCACAGGACACGTCTAACAGAAATCGACATAGCGTTGACTCTAGAACCCAGTAGACCAATGTCTCTTTGGGCATGTCTTATATATAAGACAGCATCTTTTATATATATATATATATATATATATATATATCCTAGGGTCAATAACATGGTATCCTTATCTAGGGTGTCAATCTTCGCTGATAAGGTATCTGTCCACGCTGCTACAGCTCTATAAACCCATGCCGACACAATTGCCGGTCTGAGTAGTGTACCAGAATGTGTGTAAATGGACTTCAAAGTACTTTTACTGCATGCTATCTGCAGGATCCCTGAGGATAGCTGTTAAGTCAGCGCTACCTTTTGGGTAAACGTGTCAATGCCTTGTACACCCTAGGGGAAGATTCCCATCGTATCCTGGCCCTAGTAGGGAAAGGATACTCCCTGAGAATTCTTTTTGGGAATCTGCAGTTTCTTGTCTGGAGATTCCCTCTCTTTTTCTTCATGAGAGGAGGGAAATTTACCTCAGCTTTCTTCCCCAAAAACATGTGTACCCTCGTGTCAGGGACAGATGAGTCATCAGTGATATGCAAAACATCTTTTATTACAATAATCATATATTGAATACTTTTCTGCCAGTTTTGGCTGTAACTTTGCATTATCGTAGTCGACACTGGAGTCAGACTCCGTGTCGGTATCAGTGTCTATTATTTTGGATAGTGGGCGTTTTGAGACTCTGAAGGTCCCTGCGACATAGGGACAGACATGGGTAGATTCCCTGTCTGTTCTCTAATCTTTTGTGCAATAAATTTACCTCAGCACTTAATTCCACATATCCAGTCAGGTGTCGGCGTTGTCGACGGAGACACCACACACACACATTTGCTCCATCTCCTTCTTAGGAGAGCCTTTTACCTCAGACATGTCGACACACGCGTACCGACACACCTCACACTCAGGGAACCCTCTTATCTGAAGACAGTTCCCCCACAAGGCCCTTTGGAGAGACAGAGAGAGAGTATGCCAGCACACACCCCAGCGCAATATGACCCAGGAAAAACACAGTAATTTAATGTTTTACCCAGTAGCGCTGTTATATATCATCTGCGCCGAATTATGTGCCCCCCCTCTTCTTTAAAACCCTCTTTTCTACCGTGGTATAAGCAGGGGAGAGTCCAGGGAGCTTCCTCTCAGCGGTGCTGTGGAGAAAAAAATGGCGCTGGTGAGTGCTGAGGGAGAAGCCCCGCCCCCTCGACGGCGGGCTTCTGTCCCGCTCAAATATACTGTACACTGGTGGGGGCTCTTTATATATACAGTGGTTAGCTGTATATATCCTATTTTGCCAGAAAAGAGGTTTACATGCTGCCCAGGGCGCCCCCCCCCCCCCTGCGCCCTGCACCCTTACAGTGACTGCCGTGTGTGAGGTGTATGGGAGCAATGACGCACAGCTGCAGTGCTGTGCGTTACCTCAGTGAAGATCATGAAGTCTTCTGCCGCCTCTGAAGTCTTCTTTTCTTCTCATACTCACCCGGCTTCTATCTTCCGGCTCTGCGAGGGGGACGGCGGCGCGGCTCCGGGACGAACTCCAGGGTGATACCTGTGTTCTGACTCCCTATGGAGCTAATGGTGTCCAGTAGCCTAAGAAGCAGAGCCTTGAAACTCACAGAAGTAGGTCTGCTTCTCTCCCCTCAGTCCCTCGATGCAGGGAGTCTGTTGCCAGCAGTGCTCCCTGAACATAAAAAACCTAACAAATATACTTTCTGACAGGAAACTCAGGAGAGATCCCTGAAATGCACCCAGTCTCCTCTGGGCACAGTAGTAAACTGAGGTCTGGAGGAGGGGCATAGAGGGAGGAGCCAGTGCACACCCAGATCTAAAGTCTTTCTTAAAGTGCCCATGTCTCCTGCGGAGCCCGTCTATCCCCATGGTCCTTACGGAGTCCCCAGCATCCTCTAGGACGTAAGAGAAATATATATATATACACTGCTCAAAAAAATAAAGGGAACACTAAAATAACACATCCTAGATCTGAATGAATGGAAATATTCTTATTAAATACTTTGTTCTTTACATAGTTGAATGTGCCGACAACAAAATCACACAAAAATTATCAATGGAAATCAAATTTATTAACCCATGGAGGTCTGGATTTGGAGTCACCCTCAAAATTAAAGTGGAAGAACACACTACAGGCTGATCTAACTTTGATGTAATGTCCTTAAAACAAGTCAAAATGAGGTTCAGTAGTGTCTGTGGCCTCCTCGTGCCTGTATGACCTCCCTACAATGCCTGGGCATGCTCCTGATGAGGTGGCGGATGGTCTCCTGAGGGATCTCCTCCCAGACCTCGACTAAAGCATCCGCCAACTTCTGGACAGTCTGTGGTGCAACGTGGCATTGGTGGATGGAGCGAGACATGATGTCCCAGATGTGCTCAATTGGATTCAGGTCTGGGGAATGGGCAGGCCAGTCCATAGCATCAATGCCTTCGTCTTGCAGGAACTGCTGACGCACTCCAGCCACATGAGGTCTAGCATTGTCTTGCATTAGGAGGAACCCAGGGCCAACAGCACCAGCATATGATCTCACAAGGGGTCTGAGAATCTCATCTCGGTACCTAATGACAGTCAGGCTACCTCTGGCAAGCACATGGAGGGCTGTGCGGCCCCCCAAAGAAATGCCACCCCACACCATTACTGACCCACTGCCAAACCGGTCATGCTGGAGGATGTTGCAGGCAGCAGAACGTTCTCCTTGGCGTCTCCTGACTCTGTCACGTCTGTCACATGTGCTCAGTGAGAACCTGCTTTCATCTGTGAAGAGCACAGGGCGCCAGTGGCGAATTTGCCAATCTTGGTGTTCTCTGGCAAATGCCAAACGTCCTGCACGGTGTTGGGCTGTAAGCACAACCCCCACCTCTGGGCGTCGGGCCCTCATCTTACCCTCATGGAGTCTGTTTCTGATCGTTTGAGTAGACACGTGCACATTTGTGGCTTGCTGGAGGTCATTTTGCAGGGCTCTGGCAGTGCTCCTCCTGTTCCTCCTTGCACAAAGGCGGAGGTATTGGTCCTGCTGCTGGGTTGTTGCCCTCCTACGGCCTCCTCCATGTCTCCTGATGTACTGGCCTTTCTCCTGGTAGCGCCTCCATGCTCTGGACATAACGCTGACAGACACAGCAAACCTTCTTGCCACAGTTCGCATTGATGTGCCATCCTGGATGAACTGCACTACCTGAGCCACTTGTGTGGGTTGTAGGGAGGTCATACAGGCACCTGGAGGCCACACACACTACTGAGCCTCATTTTGACTTGTTTTAAGGACATTACATTAAAGTTGGATCAGCATGTAGTGTGTTTTTCCACTTTAATTTTGAGGGTGACTCCAAATCCAGACCTCCATGGGTTAATAAATTTGATTTCCATTGATAATTTTTGTGTGATTTTGTTGTCAGCACATTCAACTATGTAAAGAACAAAGTATTTAATAAGAATATTTCATTCATTCAGATCTAGGATGTGTTATTTTAGTGTTCCCTTTATTTTTTTGAGCAGTGTGCATATATATATATATATACATATATATATATATATACACACACACACACACACACACGTGTATATGTGTATGTATATATATATATATATATATATATATGTACATATGTATGTGTGTATATATATATATATATATATGTACACATATATATATATATATATATATATATGTATATATATATATATATATATATATGTACATACATATATATATTAGAGATGAGCGCCTGAAATTTTTCGGGTTTTGTGTTTTGGTTTTGGGTTCGGTTCCGCGGCCGTGTTTTGGGTTCGAACGCGTTTTGGCAAAACCTCACCGAATTTTTTTTGTCGGATTCGGGTGTGTTTTGGATTCGGGTGTTTTTTTCAAAAAACACTAAAAAACAGCTTAAATCATAGAATTTGGGGGTCATTTTGATCCCAAAGTATTATTAACCTCAAAAACCATAATTTACACTCATTTTCAGTCTATTCTGAATACCTCACACCTCACAATATTATTTTTAGTCCTAAAATTTGCACCGAGGTCGCTGTGTGAGTAAGATAAGCGACCCTAGTGGCCGACACAAACACCGGGCCCATCTAGGAGTGGCACTGCAGTGTCACGCAGGATGTCCCTTCCAAAAAACCCTCCCCAAACAGCACATGACGCAAAGAAAAAAAGAGGCGCAATGAGGTAGCTGTGTGAGTAAGATTAGCGACCCTAGTGGCCGACACAAACACCGGGCCCATCTAGGAGTGGCACTGCAGTGTCACGCAGGATGTCCCTTCCAAAAAACCCTCCACAAACAGCACATGACGCAAAGAAAAAAAGAGGCGCAATGAGGTAGCTGTGTGAGTAAGATTAGCGACCCTAGTGGCCGACACAAACACCGGGCCCATCTAGGAGTGGCACTGCAGTGTCACGCAGGATGTCCCTTCCAAAAAACCCTCCCCAAACAGCACATGACGCAAAGAAAAAAAGAGGCGCAATGAGGTAGCTGACTGTGTGAGTAAGATTAGCGACCCTAGTGGCCGACACAAACACCGGGCCCATCTAGGAGTGGCACTGCAGTGTCACGCAGGATGTCCCTTCCAAAAAACCCTCCCCAATCAGCACATGATGCAAAGAAAAAGAAAAGAAAAAAGAGGTGCAAGATGGAATTGTCCTTGGGCCCTCCCACCCACCCTTATGTTGTATAAACAAAACAGGACATGCACACTTTAACCAACCCATCATTTCAGTGACAGGGTCTGCCACACGACTGTGACTGATATGACGGGTTGGTTTGGACCCCCCCCAAAAAAGAAGCAATTAATCTCTCCTTGCACAAACTGGCTCTACAGAGGCAAGATGTCCACCTCATCTTCACCCTCCGATATATCACCGTGTACATCCCCCTCCTCACAGATTATCAATTCGTCCCCACTGGAATCCACCATCTCAGCTCCCTGTGTACTTTGTGGAGGTAATTGCTGCTGGTCAATGTCTCCGCGGAGGAATTGATTATAATTCATTTTAATGAACATCATCTTCTCCACATTTTCTGGATGTAACCTCGTACGCCGATTGCTGACAAGGTGAGCGGCGGCACTAAACACTCTTTCGGAGTACACACTTGTGGGAGGGCAACTTAGGTAGAATAAAGCCAGTTTGTGCAAGGGCCTCCAAATTGCCTCTTTTTCCTGCCAGTATAAGTACGGACTGTGTGACGTGCCTACTTGGATGCGGTCACTCATATAATCCTCCACCATTCTATCAATGTTGAGAGAATCATATGCAGTGACAGTAGACGACATGTCCGTAATCGTTGTCAGGTCCTTCAGTCCGGACCAGATGTCAGCATCAGCAGTCGCTCCAGACTGCCCTGCATCACCGCCAGCGGGTGGGCTCGGAATTCTGAGCCTTTTCCTCGCACCCCCAGTTGCGGGAGAATGTGAAGGAGGAGATGTTGACAGGTCGCGTTCCGCTTGACTTGACAATTTTGTCACCAGCAGGTCTTTCAACCCCAGCAGGCCTGTGTCTGCCGGAAAGAGAGATCCAAGGTAGGCTTTAAATCTAGGATCGAGCACGGTGGCCAAAATGTAGTGCTCTGATTTCAACAGATTGACCACCCGTGAATCCTTGTTAAGCGAATTAAGGGCTGCATCCACAAGTCCCACATGCCTAGCGGAATCGCTCCCTTTTAGCTCCTTCTTCAATGCCTCCAGCTTCTTCTGCAAAAGCCTGATGAGGGGAATGACCTGACTCAGGCTGGCAGTGTCTGAACTGACTTCACGTGTGGCAAGTTCAAAGGGCATCAGAACCTTGCACAACGTTGAAATCATTCTCCACTGCACTTGAGACAGGTGCATTCCACCTACTATATCGTGCTCAATTGTATAGGCTTGAATGGCCTTTTGCTGCTCCTCCAACCTCTGAAGCATATAGAGGGTTGAATTCCACCTCGTTACCACTTCTTGCTTCAGATGATGGCAGGGCAGGTTCAGTAGTTTTTGGTGGTGCTCCAGTCTTCTGTACGTGGTGCCTGTACGCCGAAAGTGTCCCGCAATTCTTCTGGCCACCGACAGCATCTCTTGCACGCCCCTGTCGTTTTTTAAAAAATTCTGCACCACCAAATTCAAGGTATGTGCAAAACATGGGACGTGCTGGAATTTGCCCATATTTAATGCACACACAATATTGCTGGCGTTGTCCGATGCCACAAATCCACAGGAGAGTCCAATTGGGGTAAGCCATTCCGCGATGATCTTCCTCAGTTGCCGTAAGAGGTTTTCAGCTGTGTGCGTATTCTGGAAAGCGGTGATACAAAGCGTAGCCTGCCTAGGAAAGAGTTGGCGTTTGCGAGATGCTGCTACTGGTGCCGCCGCTGCTGTTCTTGCGGCGGGAGTCCATACATCTACCCAGTGGGCTGTCACAGTCATATAGTCCTGACCCTGCCCTGCTCCACTTGTCCACATGTCCGTGGTTAAGTGGACATTGGGTACAACTGCATTTTTTAGGACACTGGTGAGTCTTTTTCTGACGTCCGTGTACATTCTCGGTATCGCCTGCCTAGAGAAGTGGAACCTAGATGGTATTTGGTAACGGGGGCACACTGCCTCAATAAATTGTCTAGTTCCCTGTGAACTAACGGCGGATACCGGACGCACGTCTAACACCAACATAGTTGTCAAGGACTCAGTTATCCGCTTTGCAGTAGGATGACTGCTGTGATATTTCATCTTCCTCGCAAAGGACTGTTGAACAGTCAATTGCTTACTGGAAGTAGTACAAGTGGGCTTACGACTTCCCCTCTGGGATGACCATCGACTCCCAGCGGCAACAACAGCAGCGCCAGCAGCAGTAGGCGTTACACGCAAGGATGCATCGGAGGAATCCCAGGCAGGAGAGGACTCGTCAGAATTGCCAGTGACATGGCCTGCAGGACTATTGGCATTCCTGGGGAAGGAGGAAATTGACACTGAGGGAGTTGGTGGGGTGGTTTGCGTGAGCTTGGTTACAAGAGGAAGGGATTTACTGGTCAGTGGACTGCTTCCGCTGTCACCCAAAGTTTTTGAACTTGTCACTGACTTATTATGAATGCGCTGCAGGTGACGTATAAGGGAGGATGTTCCGAGGTGGTTAACGTCCTTACCCCTACTTATTACAGCTTGACAAAGGGAACACACGGCTTGACACCTGTTGTCCGCATTTCTGGTGAAATACCTCCACACCGAAGAGCTGATTTTTTTGGTATTTTCACCTGGCATGTCAACGGCCATATTCCTCCCACGGACAACAGGTGTCTCCCCGGGTGCCTGACTTAAACAAACCACCTCACCATCAGAATCCTCCTGGTCAATTTCCTCCCCAGCGCCAGCAACACCCATATCCTCCTCATCCTGGTGTACTTCAACACTGACATCTTCAATCTGACTATCAGGAACTGGACTGCGGGTGCTCCTTCCAGCACTTGCAGGGGGCGTGCAAATGGTGGAAGGCGCATGCTCTTCACGTCCAGTGTTGGGAAGGTCAGGCATCGCAACCGACACAATTGGACTCTCCTTGTGGATTTGGGATTTCAAAGAACGCACAGTTCTTTGCGGTGCTTTTGCCAGCTTGAGTCTTTTCAGTTTTCAAGCGAGAGGCTGAGTGCTTCCATCCTCATGTGAAGCTGAACCACTAGCCATGAACATAGGCCAGGGCCTCAGCCGTTCCTTGCCACTCCGTGTGGTAAATGGCATATTGGCAAGTTTACGCTTCTCCTCCGACAATTTTATTTTAGGTTTTGGAGTCCTTTTTTTACTGATGTTTGGTGTTTTGGTTTTGACATGCTCTGTACTATGCCATTGGGCATCGGCCTTGGCAGACGACGTTGCTGGCATTTCATCGTCTCGGCCATGACTAGTGGCAGCAGCTTCAGCACGAGGTGGAAGTGGATCTTGATCTTTCCCTAATTTTGGAACCTCAACATTTTTGTTCTCCATATTTTAATAGGCACAACTAAAAGGCACCTCAGGTAAACAATGGAGATGGATGGATTGGATACTAGTATACAATTATGGACGGGCTGCCGAGTGCCGACACAGAGGTAGCCACAGCCGTGAACTACCGCACTGTACTGTGTCTGCTGCTAATATATAGACTGGTTGATAAAGAGATAGTATACTCGTAACTAGTATGTATGTATAAAGAAAGAAAAAAAAACCACGGTTAGGTGGTATATACAATTATGGACGGGCTGCCGAGTGCCGACACAGAGGTAGCCACAGCCGTGAACTACCGCACTGTACTGTGTCTGCTGCTAATATATAGACTGGTTGATAAAGAGATAGTATACTCGTAACTAGTATGTATGTATAAAGAAAGAAAAAAAAACCACGGTTAGGTGGTATATACAATTATGGACGGGCTGCCGAGTGCCGACACAGAGGTAGCCACAGCCGTGAACTACCACATTGTACTGTGTCTGCTGCTAATATATAGACTGGTTGATAAAGAGATAGTATACTCGTAACTAGTATGTATGTATAAAGAAAGAAAAAAAAACCACGGTTAGGTGGTATATACAATTATGGACGGGCTGCCGAGTGCCGACACAGAGGTAGCCACAGCCGTGAACTACCGCACTGTACTGTGTCTGCTGCTAATATAGACTGGTTGATAAAGAGATAGTATACTCGTAACTAGTATGTATGTATAAAGAAAGAAAAAAAAACCACGGTTAGGTGGTATATACAATTATGGACGGGCTGCCGAGTGCCGACACAGAGGTAGCCACAGCCGTGAACTACCGCACTGTACTGTGTCTGCTGCTAATATATAGACTGGTTGATAAAGAGATAGTATACTCGTAACTAGTATGTATGTATAAAGAAAGAAAAAAAAACCACGGTTAGGTGGTATATACAATTATGGACGGGCTGCCGAGTGCCGACACAGAGGTAGCCACAGCCGTGAACTACCGCACTGTACTGTGTCTGCTGCTAATATATAGACTGGTTGATAAAGAGATAGTATACTCGTAACTAGTATGTATGTATAAAGAAAGAAAAAAAAACCACGGTTAGGTGGTATATACAATTATGGACGGGCTGCCGAGTGCCGACACAGAGGTAGCCACAGCCGTGAACTACCGCACTGTACTGTGTCTGCTGCTAATATAGACTGGTTGATAAAGAGATAGTATACTCGTAACTAGTATGTATGTATAAAGAAAGAAAAAAAAACCACGGTTAGGTGGTATATACAATTATGGACGGGCTGCCGAGTGCCGACACAGAGGTAGCCACAGCCGTGAACTACCGCACTGTACTGTGTCTGCTGCTAATATATAGACTGGTTGATAAAGAGATAGTATACTCGTAACTAGTATGTATGTATAAAGAAAGAAAAAAAAACCACGGTTAGGTGGTATATACAATTATGGACGGGCTGCCGAGTGCCGACACAGAGGTAGCCACAGCCGTGAACTACCGCACTGTACTGTGTCTGCTGCTAATATATAGACTGGTTGATAAAGAGATAGTATACTCGTAACTAGTATGTATGTATAAAGAAAGAAAAAAAAACCACGGTTAGGTGGTATATACAATTATGGACGGGCTGCCGAGTGCCGACACAGAGGTAGCCACAGCCGTGAACTACCGCACTGTACTGTGTCTGCTGCTAATATATAGACTGGTTGATAAAGAGATAGTATACTTGTAACTAGTATGTATGTATAAAGAAAGAAAAAAAAACCACGGTTAGGTGGTATATACAATTATGGACGGGCTGCCGAGTGCCGACACAGAGGTAGCCACAGCCGTGAACTACCGCACTGTACTGTGTCTGCTGCTAATATAGACTGGTTGATAAAGAGATAGTATACTCGTAACTAGTATGTATGTATAAAGAAAGAAAAAAAAACCACGGTTAGGTGGTATATACAATTATGGACGGGCTGCCGAGTGCCGACACAGAGGTAGCCACAGCCGTGAACTACCGCACTGTACTGTGTCTGCTGCTAATATAGACTGGTTGATAAAGAGATAGTATACTACTAATATTATATATACTGGTGGTCAGGTCACTGGTCACTAGTCACACTGGCAGTGGCACTCCTGCAGCAAAAGTGTGCACTGTTTTAATATAATATTATGTACTCCTGGCTCCTGCTATAACCTATAACTGGCACTGCAGTAGTGCTCCCCAGTCTCCCCCACAATTATAAGCTGTGTGAGCTGAGCAGTCAGACAGATATATAATATATATTATATAGATGATGCAGCACACTGGCCTGAGCCTGAGCAGTGCACACAGATATGGTATGTGACTGACTGAGTCACTGTGTGTATCGCTTTTTTCAGGCAGAGAACGGATATATTAAATAAACTGCACTGTGTGTCTGGTGGTCACTCACTATATAATATATTATGTACTCCTGGCTCCTGCTATAACCTATAACTGGCACTGCAGTAGTGCTCCCCAGTCTCCCCCACAATTATAAGCTGTGTGAGCTGAGCAGTCAGACAGATATATATAATATTATATATAGATAATAGATGATGCAGCACACTGGCCTGAGCCTGAGCAGTGCACACAGATATGGTATGTGACTGAGTCACTGTGTGCTGTGTATCGCTTTTTTCAGGCAGAGAACGGATTATAAATAAAACTGGTGGTCACTATCAGCAAAACTCTGCACTGTACTGAGTACTCCTAATGCTCCCCAAAATTAGTAAATCAAGTGTCTCTCTAATCTATTCTAAACGGAGAGGACGCCAGCCACGTCCTCTCCCTATCAATCTCAATGCACGTGTGAAAATGGCGGCGACGCGCGGCTCCTTATATAGAATCCGAGTCTCGCGATAGAATCCGAGCCTCGCGAGAATCCGACAGCGTCATGATGACGTTCGGGCGCGCTCGGGTTAACCGAGCAAGGCGGGAAGATCCGAGTCGCTCGGACCCGTGAAAAAAAACATGAAGTTCTGGCGGGTTCGGATTCAGAGAAACCGAACCCGCTCATCTCTAATATATATATATATATATATATATACACACAAAACTATTGCTCTGATGCTGGTAGGTCCAGTGTATAGGGGTGCCACAGGCTGCTGCTGCTGCACAGATTATTGGACAGTTGAGCCGTCGCTCAGCTGTCCTTCCTGGACACGCTACACAGTCCCTACGTGCGGCCGCGGCGCCGCTGCCAGGAAAGTGGAGACAGCTATTTCTCAACTGCCCTGCATGTGGAGCCGCCGCACCGGCTCCCGGGAGCCGGGAGCGCAGCATCGCAAATCGGATCGGAGATCCGATCTGTGGCAGCTACGGGGGGGCCCTTTTAAAAAGGGGGGCCCGCGGTACTTATCCCCGGGGCACCCCTCTTAATCCGGCTCTGTATGTACTGTATACACCTGGGGTTTATTTCGAAAAAGTTATCAATGTGTTCTCAGGGGTCTTCTTAGTACAAACTAAGGGGGTGATTCAGATCTGATCGCCGCTGTGCGTTTCCGCACATCGGTCATTCAGGTCCTAACTGCGCTTGCGTATGCACCGCAATGCGCAAGCACGTCGGACAACAACAACTGGCATCGCCGGTCAGTGAAAGGATGGTGTGAAATATCCGTTTGCGCAGGCATTCGCAAGGTGATTGACAGGAGGAAGCCTTTTGTGGTTTGCAACTGAACTTTAAAGGGAGTGTCCGGAAAAACGCAGGCGTGTCAAAGCGTTTTCACGGAGGGTGTCTGACGTCAGCTCCGACCCCGATCAGCCTCTTCTCATCGCACTGGAGGAGTAAGTCACGGGCTGCGCAGAGACTGCACACACTGGATTTTTGCAGCTCGGTGTACACATGGGATCGCACACTTGGGCTGCGAATTTACACTCCCCCTGGAGGCAGCAACTATCTGATCGCAGGACAGCAAAATTAGCAGCCCAGCGATCAGATCTGAATCACCCCCTAAGCTAATGAGACTTCATGGAAGTTACCATTTCAAAAAGATTAGGACAATAGACACTAAATGTGCCACAGATCTTAAGGCACAGTGAATAATTATTAATCGTTACAGGGGGTAGACAACACTTCATTAATAGCAAGTATACTAGGAAGAATGTCTGCACAGTATTGGAAACATCATGCATTCTAGACCCCTAACTGAGCACATTGGATAACATATGTTTTTCTGTAACTGTAAGGCACTGAGCATTACTATTCTATAACATTGACGTCTTATTACGTTATATTAAGAGAAAACCACCCAAAACTACAATTATAGTTGTAGATTAATTACTGTAACCCTCAGCAAAATAAGAAAAAATGTACTTACTGTATAGGATCTACACTTTCCTGAACCTTTGTTCCAGCTGGTCCTGCACTGGATGTTATAGTCCGAGTATGATGAATGTTCTGTAGCCAGACTGATACATTCATGGATGGACCAGCTGAACCAGAGATAATCAGGGAAGTGCAGGTAAATACATTCATCTTGTTTTATAACTCTACTTCTAACTCTACTCAAAACTGTATTTGTTCTGCATGTATTAAACACTTGTGGAGGAAAAGGAATAAAGTTATGTGCTTTTTTTTTCATGTCTGACATAATGTTGCAAGTAGTTACTTTGGTCATATATAGAGATATCCTTATCACAACCCGCAGTTTTAATCTGGATGTGATATAAAGAAAAAATGTGCCTAAATTCTCATTGTGAAAATTATTTTCACGCAAATTTACTATGCGCTTCTTACCAATAGACGGGCCTCGATAAGAGCTCATCCTGGCGAAGAGCTGGAACCATTGATTGCTTACTTTATCACTCTTTATCCCGGTCCGTGTTCCCTGCAGCCAATGTACATGCGTGGCCATTGGCTGGAGTATGCGTCACCGGGAACAGATAGGGGGGGATTCAACTCCATTAAGATTTGTGTTCTAGTCATAGGCGTGCGTACACCCTAATGTTGAGAGCTGCCAGTGGTACTAGTATGCTGCTGGGGTCACTCGGGTACGACATACCCTTAAGGATTTGGCAGCGAGTATGCCTTTACTGCCCACTGCATACTTTGCACAGAGTGAGGGATGGGGGGACAGGTTGAGAGACAGTGAAGGGTATGAAGCTTAAAGACACAGAATGAAGGGAGGCAGGCTAAGAGACAGAGTGAGGGTTTGGAAGACTGAGAGACAGTGAAGGGTATGAGTCTAAGAGATATAGAATGAAGGGGGGCAGGCTTAGAGACACAGAATGAATGAGGGCAGGCTGAGAGATATAGAATGAAGGGGGCAGGCTGATAGATATAGAATGAAGGAAATGAAGGTGGACAGGCTAAAACACACAGAGTAAAGAGGGGAGGATGAGAGACACAAAGTGAGTGGGGTGGTGAGAGATGCATGCAGGAGATGATGGCATGGTAGAGAGATGACAAGGGGTGGAGATGATGGTGTGGCTGAGAAAATGCAGGGAGGAGATGATGGTGTGGCTGAGAGACAATGCAGGGAGGAGATGATGGTGTGGCTGAGAGACAATGCAGGGAGGAGATGATGGTGTGGCTGAGAGACAATGCAGGGAGGAGATGATGGTGTGGCTGAGAAACAACTCAGGGAGCAAATGATGGTATGGCTGAGATATCTTTTATATTACACTGAGTGCCAGTAAGTGGTGATAGACACCACCAATATGTGCTGCTAGACACGCCAACGGTGCACTCCCTAATCAAATGTGCTGCGCATGCCTATGGATATAGTATCCGTAGGCTAATATAGACTAAAGTCGTCTGCAATTGATGGGGCTAAACTCCAGAATGCATCACATTCTGGAGCTAGGTAAATCCAACTGCATAGCAGCCCCCATAGATATCTGTGAGGGCTTCATTTGCTTCCGGAAATGGAGGGACATCCATGGTACATCTGGGGGATCCTTAATATTTGCGGTTGACCCATAAAATGGTTGATATACAGTAAATATTGATTAATAATTATGCTCTATAGTCATAATGTGGCACCTGCAAATGTGCAGTAATACATCCTGGTAATTACATTCATCAAAGCCAGGGCAGCAGAGAGCCTGGCTGGGCCCAGTTACTTTCAGGGGGCGTGGCCTGCACACTTAGAAAAAAGTACTTTAAGTGCCTCCCTGGCCACACTGCAGCCAAACGCACAGCAGCGTGTGCTGGGCTGAGAGAAGAGTTGCAGCTGCTGCTGCCTGGTAAGGGGGGGGACACTTTGGTCCCCCACTGGGCCCCTCCATGAGGCATAGGCCTGGGTAAATAGTACTTGCCCCCCCCCCACCACCACCACCACCTCTCGGATCCACTGATCAAAGCTAAATGTTATTGCTTGCTATGGTTTACTGTACATGTTCACTTTAGTCAGTAAATAACTTCCTATAGCCAGGGCCGGCTCTTCCACTAGGCAGCTTTAGGCAGTTGCCTAGGGGCGACAGGACCTGAGGGGGCAGCCTGCTGAGGCTGCCTGGAAAAGGTAGCGGACACCTTGTTGTCACACCGGTAACAGCCGCCGCAACCCTCCCAGGACCCTATCTTACAATAACCACAGCCGCCAAGTGATCCCATATTGCAGTCACCAGCTACGGCTCCACCTGGCACAGGCCGTAACTTTGACAGTTGCTGGAGTCCTGGCCAGGGGTGACGTGCGGCACTGCCCTTCATTCCAGGCTCCTTCCCAGGCTACTCAGTCCCAACTCTGCATTGTGGCCCGCAGGTAAGGTGGCTGCAGAGTGCACTGTCTGCATGTGATAAGAGAAGTAGAGGAGAGCAGCAGCCTCGTGTGTGGGGGCGGTGGGGGGTTTAAATGAGCCACAGGCATGTACACAAATGGGGGGGTGCACATCAGTATGCACACAGACAGCGAGGTGGGGGGGGATAGAACCACAGCCATTTAACAGAGTGTGTGTGGGAGGGGGGGAGCAGCAGGCACCCACACAGACATGGGAGGTGGGGCGAAGAGAGCAGCCATACAACAGATTGGGGGTGGGGAACACCAGCAGCATGCACATTGGATTTTTTTTTTTTTTTTTTTTTGGGGGGGGGGGGGGGGTAATAGAGCAGCTGCCATGCAAAAGACTTGTGGGGTGGGTAGGGGGGAAGGGGCAGTAGGAAGAAGTTTTGCCTAGGGTGCCGAGCAACCTTGCACCGGCCATGCCTATAGCCACAGTATGTACCAAGGCTGTCCTTTAGAGCTCCCTATAAGACCACCGCCAACCCAGAAATTAATTTGACTGTGTTAATACACTTACAATAACCAGTAAAAACAAAAAAGAAAACTTGGTGCCTAATCTTGCTGGCAATGTATATATGATCCCAGATGATCTGCTGCTTCTTGTTACAAGATCATTGCAAAGACCTTTTCAATAGGGAAATAATGAAAAAAATGTAAACAAGTTTACCAAGAACAAATGAATACAATAGTGTGCGTATAAAGTTAAATCCATGGGCCAAATGTAATAGAGTGAGAGTTTCAGAAAGTGAGAGATTTGGTAAGGTTTTGCAGTTTTATTTAAAGTGGCAATCATTTACACAGCAAGATTAACCTGGTTTTGCAGTGTAAATTGTTGCCACTTTTTAAAAAAAAACTGAAAAACCTTACCAAATCTCTCACTTTCTGAAACTCTCACTCTATTACATTTGGCCCCTAATATAAAAACTAGCCTGACATTTTTTATATGTAGTTTTTATATATGTGTTTCTGAATTGATTTTGTGTCATTTATATTCATATGGCTATATGTGTCTGTGGTAATAAACTAACTTTATACATACTATTCTATTAATTTATTATAGTTATTAAGAAATCCAGCTAAGCAGCGTTTCTTGGTAAACTTGTTTACATTTTATTCTTTATTTCACTTCTGAAAACCACTGAGCCAAATTGTCTTACCTAATAACTGTCCAAAAACACACAGCATAGTGTACAGTCGTCTAGACTCTGTCCTTGGCACAAGTTTTGCATTGACATCAGTAATGTTAGTTGAACATAGTCTTGTACTGTGTCTAGTAAATACAGCATGTGTATTTAAATGTACCAAAACAAATAAGAGCTATAGAAAGTAGTTTGTGAAAATGCCATTTATCATTTCTCAACTACGCTGGAAGAATAGTTTGAGTACCAATATGGCTTTAGAAATGGGCTTGACGCTACCAATGGACGAACCATCAAAACTTGCACCTGTTCAACACTAGGTGTAGAATGTCCATCAGAGTATAGCCTTCAGCGTAGGCAATTAAGCACCTGAGGCCTTATTCTTTAAGGATTGCAAATGCAGCAGCTTTGCATTTGCAGTCCTTAATGTAAATGCAGGAGGAGGTGCATACCTAATAAATTATCTAATAAATGTAATTGCTCTCCTTGCATTGCAGCATGCTTTGTTCCAGATACAGTCGTTACATGATTTTTTGCGATGCTCCCAACTCAGAATGTTCTCCAATATCTCTGCAGAAGGGAAAGAAAGGTACAAGGTGTACACACACTGCCAGAAGATTAATTCAGCCAGTGAGAAAAAAACAAAAGTATAGTAGACTGCGGTACAGAAGAACTTCTTTGAAAGTATCAGAAATGGTGAGATGACAAGCATTACAGGAATCCTAGTGAGCAGATGCTAAACTGCAACAAATTGTTAATTTGTAACATTATTACTTATTCTGCTATTTATGCTGTGGTAAAGAGGGCTAAGTAATTACCTGTGTGAGTGCAGGTAATTATGCTAGCAGGCAGCACCTCAACATTGGCTAATCTCTGCGGGGATGCGGTTAAGATACAGGCTTTTGGGATAAAGGCAGTTGGAATACCGACACTGGAATCCTGACAGCTGGCATCCTGACTTTGGGCCTAATTCAGATCTGAACAGCAAAAGTTTTCTCTAATGGGCAAAACCATGTGCACTACAGGTGGGGCAGATATAACATGTGTAGAGAGAGTTAGATTTGGGTGTGGTGTTTTCAAACTGAAATCTACATTGCAGTGTAACAATAAAGCAGCCAGTATACTATTTACCCTGCACAGAAACAAAATAACCCACGCAAATCCCAAATCCAACTCTCTCTGCCCATGTTATATCTGCCACACCTGCACTGCACAAGATTTTGCTTTTGCGATCAGGTCTGAATTAGGCCCTTTAAGTATTATGGGCAGGTTAGGGTCAGGGCCTGGGGAGAGGTTAGGTTTAGGCGCCACCTTGGGGGTGTTAGGGTTAAGCTGGGGAAGGGCGGGTTAGGGTTAGACACCACCGGGAGGAGGTTAGGTTAAGGTACTAACGGGGGAGGGTTAAGGTTAGCCTGTGGGAAGGGAGGGTTAGGACTAGGAGGTAGGGGAGAGGGGATAACATAGTTACCTCACCCCTGTCAGAATTCAAAACATTGGGACACTGGCATCGATATTGTGACCGACGGCATCCTGTCTGCCGCTCTAACATACCCAATCCCCTCCAGGACTACACAGGTCTGCTCACTTATCCATTTTAAACATAGAAACACAGCATTGGCCAAGTGGGTCTTATTTACAGCCAATCTAGCATGACACTGTTTGTAACCTTATTGTTATTTAAAACCCAATTTGATCCTTAGTTCTTTATAAGGATATTCATATGCCTTTCCCAAGCATGGTGAAATTACTCTAGTGTCTTATCTCTGCCAGCTCTGCTGGGAGGATATTCCACTTACCCACTACCCTTTCTGTGAAGTCATTCTTCCTCATATTTTCTCTGTACCTACCTCCCTCCAGTGTTTGGGCCTTATTCAGAGTTGGTCACTGAACAAGGAACATTGACAAACTGCACATGCGCAGCGGCTGTATCGCGCCTGTGCAGTCATTCACATTACGGGGGCACCCCCAATGGATGCATCAGCAAGATGATTGACAGCGGTGGGCATTGGGTGGGTGGTGATGTGGCATTGCGGGTGGATGGTGGGCAAAACTGGGGCATGTCGTTTGAGTTTTTGGGGAGGGGGCTGTGTGCTAGCATTGCCTGGGACATTCTGATAAATGACCCTCCACTGTGTGCCTTTCCAACCAGAAAAAAATTACATACAGTAGGTACTGTGTATGTACAGTATATATATATACATATATATATATATACAGTACATACACACACGCAACCCGCTAACTATATTATTTCATAGAGTAAACAAAAGAAGAGAAGGCCCTGCTTGCCAGAGCTTACATTCTAAAGCAGATCTGGTCAGCCAAAAAGGGGCAGAGGCGAATAGAGCTGTGTAGTGCAGAGGCTGGAGAGTTGGGACTTGGGGTGAAATTGTGCATTCCTTTAATGAAAAATATCACATTTTAACTGTAAGCTCAACTTGAATCCCACATCACAGATTTTATATAGAGGTCAGTAAACTTGAATAAAAATGTTAAACAAACTAATCAGCACACAGAGTAACTGGTCTGGTAAACAGATTTGTAACTGTCACAGCTTTGAACTTGATTGTTGGAAACGGTCATTTTCAGTAATGTTTTTCATTGGCATTGTGTCTGGTGAGATGACAATCCAAAGAAAACCCGCTAAGTAAGTATTTGTGAATTGGGATGTAGATTTATTTTATATAAATTTAAGTTTACTGAAAGGTTAGTAACAATTATATGTGGAGCTAAAAACACACAGATTTATTTATGCACAAGAAGAAAAATTTAGAAGTTGAAGCTCTGCTGAATGTGAGCTACAGGTATCTCTCATATTTTCTGCAGGTATATCTTGAAGTTCCATGTTTATGTAAATCAATTACAGTAGTCTGTCTTTCGATATATTGCTTCACTACAAATACGAAATTATATTTCAGGCACATCATAGTTGTTGTAGCACAAAGGTTTTATACAAGCCGGCCTTCTTTCAAAAGTTGTGAAATCTGGACCTTGCCTTTTCTTGCAGGATTAAAAGTAGAAGACGAAGCAACTTTATTTTCTTAATAAAGTTTGTTGACATATGGGAAGCGCATAAAATTTCCATTGCTATTTTTTTCTACATACATTTTTATTTACCTTCCTAAGTAACTATACTTGCCATCTTTATTAAGATTTTGATTTCTCAAAGTTAAGGGCATCCTAATTACTCTATACAAATAATTTTTTTGTTCTGAAGGTCTGTAGATCATTCAGAATGACAAATAGCATTTTCCTTTGTTTCTAGGGTTAGGAAACGTGCCTTAGTCTTTTCTACAATAAGTAGTTTTGATGCCTTAACTAGGGGTGTGTGAGCCCAGGGTGCAGGGCCACTCTGTGGCAGGACCATTGTTATACAACTTGCTGTAACTGCCTCCTGCTTAATCTCTAAGGTCCTTAGGGATGGATGACAGGAAATGTTGTATTTGGAAAACTTAAAAGGTCTCAAGGCGTGAGACAGGTCATGGAGAGACAGCCATCTACCCCTCCAAGGTCTGTGTGTATCCATTCAGCTAACCATGTATCACAGTCCTGAAGGAGAGTCCCAAATAGGAGTCAGTTGGAAAATTGGGGTGGTGAGTTTGGCCTTATGTGACTATAGGTCCCATATCTTTACAATAAACCATAGTGATGGAGGCAATGTGGAGGTAAGTGGTCTATGTTTCCAGGGCAGAACCAAAGATAGGAAACAGATGGCCATGTAGGAAAGAAGCCTCAATTATGAGCTAGGAAACAAGCCAAGGAGGGGCAAAGGTAGCCACAATTTGCATGTTCAGTGTACGGCAGTATAAAGAACATCTTCGGAAGTCTTTGGGGATCAGAGGTTAATGTGAAAATAGGGGCAGAGCATAGCATGACTTAGGGGCAGAGCTTCAGACTGGCCCTAACATACGCCGTCAGCTGGCAGGGGGCAGAGATGATCTGAAGATGCTGTTGCTGGCGGCTAGGAGTTGAGTGAGCTAGGCTGTGGGTGGTGACAGGCAAAAAAAAACTTCCTGTCAACACTGGCTGCACTGCAGGAGAACCTGTGGGCCTATTTTCAATGGGGGGCCTGGCCCATTGTTAATCTGGCCCTGCCCTCAGAATGTCGTTTTAGGTAACTCTTCCTGTAGCAAAAATAATTTCTTACAAATTAGACAATCCCTGAATTTTAAGAATGCCTCAAAGTAAATTACTGTATTACATTCACAGCAATAAACAACAGAAAACATTGTATCACTTTTGAATGTACTGACAATGGCTGATATCTAATTACCAGCAATAATTTACCACATGGCAAAAACAAGCTTTTTAGTTTGACAGTGTTTTCTGCTATCCAGTTACAGACCATTTTTACCGGGTGATACCACATGGGATCTGGGATAAGTTATGGGACCCATGCATTATCGTGCAAAAACGGGTCTCTGAGGGCTGCTTATCGGGGAGTCTGCTTTGCGAAGCCTAATACCCGATAAGTGCCGGCAGTCAGGGGCTAAGTGTTTAGCCCCTGGGGAATCCATTAACCACTGTAAATTACTGCGGTAAATTGGATATCCCCAAATGTCTCTAATTCAATTTATTTCTTTTTGAAACACAAGTTATTCTAAATAAATCAAGATGCACTTTAGCAAGAGTCAGTAAGAGCAAGCTTGGTGAGTTGTACAGTCGAGACAAAAGCATTATAAATTGGGAAATTAGAAGAACAATTACTTTACACAAAGGATAGTACATAGAACAGCTTTAAAAAAAATAAACAAGGTCTCAGCTAATAAGTTAACAATGTGAACAGAAAAGGCTGAGTATCTAAAGGTGCCCATACATTAGACAATATTATGAGCAATTTGGCCATATCTGAAGGATCAGAACTACAAATCGTTCATAATAGTGCAGATCGTTCAGTGTCTGTGAACAATCACAATGCGCGGTCCCGCTGGTCATTGGTAGGAGCTTCTGATCTTCCCTGCTGCAGGGAAGTTCTGAAGCTATCGTCAACGACAGTGATAAAGCTGTTCGTTTTCCTCCTTCTTTCTGTTCCTTTGTTTGTATTAAATAATTTCATATCTTTAAAGCAAATGTATAATTTTAACCATTTTGTGATTTTTAATATTTACTCACTAAGTATGTACCGTTTAATAACATACTCGCAAAGGTTGTACCTAGAAATATATATTTAAATCATTAGGAATATTCTATTCATGGAAGAATGCATTCCAGTCATATAGAATGTAATACGTAAGAATGTATTCCACAAACAATTGATACTCCTAAAATTCACATTTGTCATTAAATAGTATTGGTCAAACACAAAGCAAGTCACCATAGAATATTTTCACAGGTTCAAACTATATCAGAAAGAAATAGTATGAAAAAGCAAGTGTGAGAATTGTATGTATGTGTGTGTGTACATTTATTTATTTATTTATTACTGGGGAAATATAACTTCATGCTCTCAGCAAATCAGACTTCATAAGTTCAAATCCTAGACTTATTAATAAATGCTGGAGGAACATTTATCTGAAGGAACATCTAGGAGGAATATAGATTTTGGGTTGTGTGTGTGTGTGTGTGTGTGTGTGTGTGTGTGTGTGTGTGTGTGTGTGTGTGTGTGAGAGAGAGAGAGAGAGAGAGAGAGAGAGAGAGAGAGATATGAGAGACAGAGTTATGCCCAGAGGGAGAAATTGCTGGTGTGGATGTGCAGAGATTACATGGGACACAAGCTAGACTCCATTTTTGGAAGCTCCCATGATTCCAAAGTCTGCAACACATGGTTCAAAGAAGGTGGGGAAAACAAATGCCATCAGCCATCTTGTACAAACCAACTAACTCCTTCAGGCACATTCCAACCCAACTAAATATGTTCCACGTTCAAAATCCAACTTAACCAATTTATTCAAACATCCCAAGAACCGACTTCCATTTCACATTCCAGTCCATCTAATTCTACATATCAAGTATATTTCACATTTCAAGAACCAACACAGTATCTCAATAACCAGAACACATTGTGTGCTTGCTATGCGATATAATGTAGCCAGTAATTATGTACCAATCTCAGTCTGAACAAACACTACCTCCATTGCACTAGTATATTCAGGCCTGGAACCAACTATACCTTCCAAATTAGAGAAACTCACTCAGTATATTGCATACTGTCCACGCTATAGGACCAGATCACAATGTAACCACACATCCCAGCATGCCATCGTAACAAAACACATATCACCATCCACCAAATGTGTACCACAAATGCTAGTAACATAGTATTCAAGGTTGAAAAGAGTCAAAATGCCCATCGCATTCAACCTGTTTATTGTATTAAGTAGAGTTGATTTTAATGTACCTGCTGAAGGATGTTTTATGACTAGTTAATAACTACAAATCACGTTACACCCGGATTAACAACTTCAATATTTTAAGTGTTGTAACCTTGGATATCCTTTTCAATCAGAAATTCATCCAGTCCCCTTTTAAATGCATTTACAGTGTCCACCATTACCACATTCCCTGGCAAGGAATTCCAAATCCTTATTGCCCTAACAGTGAAGAACCCTTTCCTTCATTGCGTGCAGAATTTTCTCTCCTCCAGCCTCAGCAAGTGCCTGCGTTTCCTAAACAGCAATCTTTTAATAAATAATTCCTCTGATAACTCTTTGTAGTAATCACTAGGATGTCCCTCAATCCCACAGCCCTTTCGATTTGCTGCAAGAGTTGTTCTTCCTCATGTATGCTAATATCTGGCTGTTTGTAGCACGTGCCTATAACTAATTTTTTTGCATCTATACCCCCACTTGAGATTTCAACCCATAATGACTCCATGTTATTGCCAGTCCCCTCATAAATAACCTGCTTTTAGTATGGTTTAAGAGACGGTTTAACATAAAGACATACACCTCCTCCTCTTTTGTTTACCCTGTCCCTCCTGAACAGACAATACCACTCCAAGTTTGCAACCCAGTCGTGAGAGTCGTCCCACCATGTTTCCGTAATACCTATAATATCATACTCAGCCTTTGATGCTAACAATTTCAGTTCACCCATTTTACCTGCTAGACTTCTTGCATTTGCAAGCATACATTTTAGTTTAGTGGTTCCCTAATCCGCTTGTTTTTTAAAAAGTATCCTATCATGGTTCACTAGAGCCTCCCTAGAGTTACTCTTACGGACGGTCCTTCGCTATACTACAGGATGTCTAATATTCCAGCTACCATCACAGATTCCAAAACTAAAACTACCACAATCACATATTTAGCTATTCTGTCATTTATGAATAAGATATAGGGGTATATTTACTAAGATTCGTAATTGTCGGAATTTGGTTGAAGTTTAAACACGAATGACATCGGGAGTGATAATTTGCAACTTTTTTTTTTTACGCCTCATTTACTATGCTGTTGTATTCTGCATTGTCGTGTTTTCTGATGTCGATGTCATTTGTAAGTTCGGCTAGTGTTTTACGGGAGTGATTAGTAAAACACTGCCGAACTTAACAAAATGAATCCCGGACGGATCTGTGAGATCCGTGCAGGTCTTCATTGTGTACATTAAAAAAAGTGTTTAAAGTATTAAGAATCAGAAAAAAAAATTGCGTGGGGTCCCCCCTCCAAAGCCTATCCAGCCTCGGGCTCTTTGAGCCGGTCCTGGTTGTAAAAATACAGGGGGAAAATATACATGGGTTCCCCTATATTTTAACAACCAGCACCGGGCTCTGCGACTGGTCCTGGTGTAAAAAATACGGGGGACAAAAGACGTAGGGGTCCCCCGTATTTTTAACACCAGCACCGGGCTCCACTAGTCAGCGAGATAATGCCACAGCCGGGGCACACTTTTATATTGGTCCCTGCGGCCCTGGCATTAAATCACCAACTAGTCACCACTGGCCGGGGTACCCTGGAAGAGCGGGAACCTCTTAAATCAAGGGATCCCCCCCTCCAGCCACTCAAGGGCCAGGGGTGAAGCCCGAGGCTGTCCCCCCCATCCAAGGGCGGCGGATGGGGGTCTGATAGCCATAGTGTTAAAAAAAAGAATATTGTTTTTTGTAGCAGTACTACAAGTCCCAGCAAGCCTCCCCCGCAATCTGGTACTTGGAGAACCACAAGTACCAGCATGCGGGGGGAAACGGGCCCGCTGGTACCTGTAGTTCTACTACAAAAAAAATACCCAAATAAAAACAAAACACATACACCTTGATAGTAACATTTTATTGAACATACATGCACACTTACATTCATACATACTTACCTATGTTGACAACAAGATTCGGTCCTCTTCTCCAGTAGAATCCACGGGGTACCTGTAAATAAAATTATACTTACAAAGAATCCAGGGTAGATCGGTCCTCTTCTTTAAGTTTGTAATCCAGGGACTTGGCAAAATAAAAAAACGGGTTACCCGGATCACGCACTGAAAGGGGATCCATGTTTACACATGGATCCCCTTTCCCCGACTGGAGGGACCCCCTGTGACTCCTGTCAAAGAGGATCCCTTCAGCCAATCAGGGAGCGCCACGTCATGGCACTCTCCTGATTGGCTGTGCTCTCCTGAACTGTCAGTCAGGCTGCGCACTGAAGATACAATGTAGCGCATAGGCGCTCGATTGTATCCAATGGTAGGAACTTTGCGGTCTGCGGTAGACCGCGAGGTTAAGTGGGGCCAACCACAAGAGTGACCCCACTTAACCTCGTGGTCTACCGCAGACCGCAAAGTTCCCACCATTGGATACAATCGAGTGCCTATGCGCTACATTGTATCTTCAGTGCGCAGCCTGACTGATAGTTCAGGAGCGCACAGCCAATCAGGAGAGTGCCATGACGTGGCGCTCCCTGATTGGCTGAAGGGACCCTCTTTGACAGGAGTCACGGGGGATCCCGCCAGTTGGGGAAAGGGTATCCATGTGTAAACATGGATCCCCTTTCAGTGCGTGGTCCAGGTAACCCGTTTTTTTATTTTGCCAAATCCCTGGATTACAAACTTAAAGAAGAGGACCGATCTACCCTGGATTCTTTGTAAGTATAATTTTATTTACAGGTACCCCGTGGATTCTACTGGAGAAGAGGACCAACTCTTCGTGTAAACATAGGTAAGTATGTATGAATGTAAGTGTGCATGTATGTTTAATAAAATGTTACTATCAAGGTGTTTGTGTTTTGTTTTTATTTGGTTATTTTTTTTGTAGTAGAACTACAGGTGCCAGTGGGCCCGTTTCCCCCCCACATGCTGGTACTTGTGGTTCTCCAAGTACCAGCTTGCGGGGGAGGCTTGCTGGGACTTGTAGTACTGCTACAAAAAAACAATATTCTTTTTTTTACACTATGGCTATCAGCCCCCCCATCCACCGCCCTTGGATGGGGTGGGCAGCCTCGGGGTTCACCCCTAGCTCTTGGGTGGCTGGAGGGGGGGCCCCTTGATTTAAGAGGTCCCCACTCCACCAGGGTACCCCGGCCAGGGGTGACTAGTTGGTGATTTAATGCCAGGGCCGCAGGGACCAATATAAAAGTGTGCCCCGGCTGTGGCATTATCTCACTGACTAGTGGAGCCCGGTGCTGGTGTTAAAAATACGGGGGACGCCTACGTCTTTTGTCACCCATATTTTTTACACCAGGACCAGGCGCAGAGCCCGGTGCTGGTTGTTAAAATATTGGGGATCACCAGTCAATTTTTCCCCCGTATTTTTACAACCAGGACCGGCTCAAAGAGCCCGAGGCTGGTTATGCTTAAGAGGGGGGACCCCACGCAATTTTTTTTCCTGATTTTTAACACTTTCGCACCCCTTCCCACTGATAAACATGCACGGATCTCACGGATCCTGGCATGACTATCAGAACACGGTAAAAAAAGCAGGTCTGTTTTAAAACTTTTTTTTACGATTTGTATTTTTTCACGGCAGTGTTTTGGCTCTTGCCGGCAGTGTTTGTGAATTCGATTTTTTAGTAAATTACCGAGTTGTATAAAATAACAGGCGTTTTTGACCGATGGTGTATTCATTCGTATTTTTTTTCTTTGACTTCCAAAAAAATACGAATGCCCTCATCACTGCCGAGATTTGAGGCTAGTAAATTCCTGAGATGACACTTTGATGAAAAAACACCAAATCGGTCAAAATCAAGAGCTTAGTAAATATACCCCATAGAGAGATCGATACTTAGCTATTCAGGAGCTTCCAAGGAACCTGCTGATGAGAGGTCTATTCTTGCAGAGTCTCTGTAGCTGTGTGTGAGCCAGAGAGTGTATGGCTCAGAGAGAGTGAACTTTGGTTTCAAATGCTATACTATACCTTTGGGTGGGTGTGTCTTCTACAGGAAGTGTGTGGAAGCTATTGTCTCGCTTAAGGCCATGTGAGTTAGGTGCATCAGTGAACTGGGCTTGGTTGTTCAAATGCTAATTAGACCTGGCCAAAGTGTGTGTGTGTGTGTGTGTGTGTGTGTGTGTGTGTGTGTGTGTGTGTGTGTGTGTGTGTGTAACTAGTTTTACCTCCAACAACCTCCAGAGCCCACTCCATGTGCAACATCAAAATATAACATATGTCTCTAAAATGGATATGAGGGAATTACTCTGTAACAAATCCCCCTTTGTCAGTATTCTGGCATTTAACAGATTAAACTGATATATAGTCCGAACCATTTTTAGTGTAAGTGTGTGTTAATGTTAGTACAGGTGTTTAAAGAAGGAAAAGATTTAGTTTGGAGAAGATTATGACAAAGTAATTTCACAGTTCAAAGTATCAAGTAACAAAAGGGTTGAGAAGAGGCATTTCTCCCCTGCACCGCCATAGGTAGATGGGGGGGGGGGAAACAACTTATTTTTATATTTATGCAAGGACTAAAAAAATCTTCCATGTGAGCAAGTCCTAATATCCCTTAACAAAAGAAACTAAAGGTCTAGTTGTTTCTTTGTGTAGTCATCTAGTCTTCTTTGCATAGTGTGGTGGGGTGTTCTGAGAGTAGCATCATCCCTTGGACCATCTGCTTCAGGTCATCAGTGTCTGGTACTTCTGGTCTGTGTCCTGCCAAATCAGGTCCATGCAGTGATCTTTGGAAATATTGTCTCTACAGCTGGGCTCGTCCTTCTCATCTGCATCTACATAGAAAATAAAGAGATATCAGTACTTTTGAATGTCTCTGTCTTTCCTACCAAATCTGGTGTCTTCTCTTCCATCTAATCCACTTGTAGCCTTTGATATCCTGCTGTTAACTTGGTTCCCTGTAGAGGCGAGAAACAGAAACTCTTCCACAGCATTAGTTGTCCCTCTCCACTCTCTATTATACTTTATGATTTTGTCCACTCCATTCTGAAATGTAAAAAAAAATATCACATTTTGCCATTATTTGCGAGTGCTACAGATTGAACCTCATATTATTTTCTCCACTAGATGGCATCCAGATCCTAGAATGCCTTTGCTTTTCACAATACCATGAAAATTCTCAAAAAATGTCCCAGTATTCAGGATTTTCACATATATTTATCCTGAACTTAACCCCTTCTCCTGTCCAATAATCTGTGTATTAATTGGGAAGGGGAATCAAGGAAGTCTTGGGCTCTTTGACCAATTTTTACCTGTTTTTTTTAATGTTCTGAAATATAAAACATTAGTATGCATAATACAATTACTGTCAAAATTTAACTGTTTCCTATCTATTCCAAACACACAAACTGTTAGTAAGTTTACCCAAATATCTTACCAATAACACAACATTGTCCTGTAGAACCTATTTAAATATAAGACCATTCTTTTACCTGTTATTGACCGGTAATTAGATGAAACAACCCAAGTTAACAGACCAATCATATATCAGATATTAGCCAACCATTAGCTCAACATCTTATGATTACCTTGTGATTATGATTTTATAGTCTCTTTGCAGACATAAAATTACTTTAAAGCAACACTTTCTTTTAGCATATGACATTTAGATTACATTTTGATATTCAATTCTCCATATCACTCCTCTGCCAATTTACTTGGCATTCTACTTACAAAAATCAGAAAGGTTCTTGCTCAAACACTAGTGAGGGTTATGTAGTCATACAACAAAAGGGAAGGGTGTTTCTCCTGGGATAGGTATGGTGCCAATGACAAAGGGGTTCCTTTTCCTCCTTCTTTCTGTTCCTTTGTTTGTATTACATTATTTCATATCTTCGAAGCAAATGTATAATTTTAACCATTTAGTGATTTATAATAATTACTCACTAAGTACAGGTGGAGCCTCAGTTATCTTGGCTGTTTCTCCGCCTAAACAGAGGTTTAGTCGCACCTTGGTGATAGCTTAGGTTGCTGAGTTTAATCACGGATAGGCGTGTTGAGGCATGACTACATACTCAGCATGCAATACACATGTTAATGTACACACAGACCAATGGTCAGACGGAAAGGGACAATTAAAAAAAAATATATAGTTTATACAGACGCAAACGAACATATTAAAACACTTGTCAATTGCCATGTTACTGCATGTGAGCGTCCAAGTCCCATAGACAAAGCAATAGAGTAAAATTAATATAGTGTATGCAGACGCAACTAATGTGTGAAAGCAATAATGTAGTTCATTGATGTTAAAGTATGTACAGTATACTGTATGTTTTGTACAATGTGAGCGTCCAAGTCCATTAATGGCATAAACAAACACCAATGGAAAGGAATCGCTGCTTACAGTACTTTTACACACAACCTTGTGTATCTTCAATGAAGCAGTGTGGGCAAACGGTGAAGTCGTCCGCCTACCATGCTGAGAGTCTCATGTTTGATTCCCAAAGTGCGAGTGTATTTTTTTTTTCTGACACTCACTTTATTAATTTTATTTTATGTATTGTAATATACCTTCACATTTAATAGAAGTGTGCACACAGGTTTTACATGAATCAGGGTAAATCTGCAGGAGCGACTTATTCCGCTATCTAAAATACACATCGGCAATGAGGACCCATAGACATACCAATTAATAGAAATTAGTATATTATGACACAACTAACTGTTCGAGCAACACAGTACTGTAGATCGTTGGCGTTAGAGAATCTGTGTTGTACTTTATGAGAAGGGATCACTGCTACTGTACCATTTACACATCTATCAAAGCAACTGCAGTTCTCTATCTGATTTTCATATGCAGTACAATATTGTGTTGTACATTTATTGTAACCTGACCTCCCTCCCTGTCTACTGTATGAACTGTGCAGGCTCCCAGGAGGGAAGGGGGAAGTGGGATGGGGGTAGCGGGAGGTGCTGGTTAAATACTGTGTTCTGCATATGAGCATCCAAGTCCCTTAACGGCATAAACAAACACCAATGTTTTTTTTTAATCTCTCCCCATTATACTTATAAAGATAGCACTTGCTGCTGTACGTTACAAGCTGTTTGTGCTGTTTAGTACTCAAATACAAAATACTGTACAGAGATGCTAAGCACGGTGAGTTGGCATCCAGGAACTTAGGGAGGAGCTTTTATCTCTCCCCATTATACTTATAAAGATAACACTTGCCACTGTATGTTACAAGCTGTTCGTGCTATTTAGTACTTAAATGCAAAATACTGTACAGAGATGCTAAGCACAGTGTTTTGGCATCCAGGAACTTAGGGAGGAGCTTTTATCTCTCCCCATTATACTTAGAAATATAGCACTTGCCGCTGTACAATACAAGCTGTTCGTGCTATTTAGTACCCAAATACAAAATACTGTACAGAGATGCTAAGCACTGTGATTTGGCATCCAGGAACTTAGGGAGGAGCATTTATCTCTCCCCATTATACTTATAAAGATAACACTTGCTGCTGTAGCCATTACAGCAGAGTACGTTACAAGCTGTTCGTGCTATTTAGTACTCAAATGCAAAATACTGTACAGAGAAGCTAAGCACAGTGATTTGGCATCCAGGAACTTAGGGTGGAGCTTTTTTCTCTCCCCATTATACTTAGAAAGATAACACTTGCTGCTGTACATTACAAGCTGTTTGTGCTATTTAGTATTCAAATGCAAAATACTGTACAGAGAAGCTAAGCACAGTGATTTGGCATCCAGGAACTTAGGGTGGAGCTTTTATCTCTCCCCATTATACTTAGAAAGATAACACTTGCAGTACGTTACAAGCTGTTCATGCTATTTAGTACTCAAATACAAAATATTGTACAGAGATGCTAAGCACATTGATTTGGCATCCAGGAACTTAGGGAGGAGCTTTTATCTCTACCCATTATACTTAATACTACGGGATTTGGATGCTCACATATCCCTAACATCAGTAGACCATACTGTACCTGTAACACGTTCGTTTGCATCTGTATATGCAGTTCTATTTGTGTCTGTACTGTATATACTGTTATATACTGTATGACATACTGTAGCATATTGTAGTTCAGTATTGTATTTTAATGGAGACCACACACATGCGCAATGATGATTTTAAAAAGCGACATCTGGTGGATGATCGCAGGTATTACACTGAAAGTTAACGCCAAACACACTGTGCACCTCCCTTTGACTAGGCGTGCCTCCTTGCGCCCAGGCACACTGCGTATGCCCGATCGTGACTAACGCCTCAGCCAGTCAAGATAACGGAGGCTCCATCTGTATGTACCTTTTAATTACATACTCTCAAAGGTTGTGCCTAGAAATATATCTTTAAATCACTAGGAATATTCTATTCATGGAAGAATGCATGTCAGTCATATAAAATGTAATAAGTAAGAATGTATTTCCGCAAACAATTGATACTCATAAAATTCACATTTATCATTAAACAGTATTGGTCAAATACAAAGCAAGTCACCATAGAATATTTTCACAGGTTCAAACTATATAAGAAAGAAATAATATGAAAAACAAGCTAGATCCCATTTTGGGAAGCTCCCATGATTCCAAAGTCTGCAACACATGGTTCAAAGAATGTGGGGAAAACAAATACCAGCAGCCATCTTGTACAAACCAACTAACTCATTCAGGCACATTCCAATCCAACTGATTATATTCCACGTTCCAAATCCAACGTAACCAATTCAAACATCCCAAAAACCGACTTCAATTTCACATTGCAGTCCATCTAATTCTACATATTCAAGTATATTTCACATTCCAAGAACCAACACAATATCTCAATAACCAGAACATATTGTGTGTTTGCTATGCGATATAATGTAGCCAGTAATTATGTACCAATCTCCATTGCACTAGCTTATTCAGGCCTGGAACCAACTATACCTGCAACATTAGAGGAACTCACACAGTATATTGTATACTGTCCATGCTATATGAGCCTTTACAAGACCAGATCACAATGTAACCACACATCCCAGCATGCCATTGCTACAAAACACATATCACCATCCACCAAACGTATACCACAAATGCTATAATACAGGATGTCTAATATTCCAGCTACCATCACAGATTCCAAAACTAAAACTACCACAAACACATATTTAGCCATTCTATGTCATTTATGAATAAGATATAGAGAGATCGATACTTAGCTATTTAGGAGCTTCCAAGTAACCTGGTAATGAGAGGTCCATTCTTGCAGAGTCTCTGTAGCTGTGTGTGAGCCAGAGAGTGTATGACTCAGAGAGAGTGAGCTTTGGTTTCAAATGCTATACCATACCTTTGGATGGGTGTGTCTTCTACAGGAAGTGTGTGGAAGTTATTGTTTAGCTTAAGGCCAGGCCATGTGACCTATTTGTATCAGTGAGCTGGGCTTGGTTGTTCAAATGCTAATTAGACCTGGCCACAGTGTGTGTGTGTGTGTGTGTGTGTGTGTGTGTGTGTGTGTGTGTGTGTGTGTGTGTGTGTGTGTGTGTGTGTGTGTGTGTGTGTGAAACTAATTTTACCACCAACAACCTCCAGAGCCCACTCCATGTGCAACATCAAAATATAATATATGTCTCTAACATGGACATGAGATAATTGCTGTAACAGACAGCATGCTCCTGGATGTAGCCACTCACAGATCTTAAGATATATCTTATGTGTAGTGTACTATATCATTTGCCCAGGACTGCTGTCGCTTAGCGTCAGGAACCACCGTTGCTTAGCGACAGGATTGCCGTGTCATTAGCTGGCTGCTTTAGGCTGCTGATCAGTGCTGGAGTGATAACGTTTGCAGCACTGTGTCAGGTGCTGTAATCATGCAAGCTGAGTTCTCTGTGGATGGCAGCAATCAGCTGGTTCCAGTCAATCAGCTCCTTAGAAATAGTATTTATTTTTGCTCAGACAGTGTTGATGATAGCTTCATGTAGGCTGTTTCATTCGACCTGGGAAACTACTTGAAAGACTCTGTCTGGCATCCTCTGGGAAAATCTTGTTGATTTACAGCACCAAGAAGGTCCTATGGCGATTCAGTCAGGAAAGATTCCAAAGCTAATCTTGGGAGAAAGATTCAAATTTGTTTCTGTGCTTGTATGAGAGATTCTACTAGGCGAACTTTAGGAAGGTCTGTTCTTGCCTAATCTGCTGGAGGATTCTGTCGTATTAACAGATCCAGAAAGGTCCAGTGGATTCTGGTACAGAAGATCCCATTTATTCTCTGGTAGAAAGACTCACACCTGCCACTTCTATGGTGAAAGATTCCATTTGGAAGGATTCGGGAAGACCTTGTGCTGCGTGTCCATTGGAGGATCCTGTCGTTAACATCTCCAGGAAGGTCCGGTGGATTCCTGTTCAGGGAGATTCTCAGAACACCTGATGGAAAGATTCATCATACAGTAGTTCCAATCCATGTTTTTTCCAGATCACTCACTTCCGTGCCTGTCCTGAGATTCCTGTTGCCGGTCAAGCTAAGTCCTGGTTTATTTATCATCTATTCCAGTTGCCTTGCCGTGTCTTGTTATATCTGTACCGGCCATTGACTGTGATTCCTTGACTGTGCTTAGCCCTTCTGGCATATATCCTATTTACCACCTTGAGGGTAATCCTAGTGACAAGTATTCAGTGGCACCTTCAGCAGCTGTATTGTGGTGTTTTCCCGCCATCTAACACCACCTAGCGATATCTACTGCCCAATAAGACCAGGGGGTGGCCTAAGTACCAGTGTGCCTGCTTGCACTAAGGGAACAACGGGTCATTGCTATAGGCAGAAGAGCCTCCACTGAGGGGCTTTAGTTACTTATCCTGCAGTACATGGTTCCCTAACACCGGGGAGCTGACGGGGGAGTTCAAGGGAAATTGTTAACAAGAATACATTGTTTACAGGTCGTCTAGTGTATGGGCTTAAGAGTTCTAGGCATTTAGCAATAAAAATGGGTGGACTAGCTTGGAAGTGTGGTTCTTTTCTGCCATCAGATACTACAGTACATTTCTTTATCTACAGAACAGTATATGCAACATTTCCACAAAAGTCAGCACATAACCCCTTTCTGTCCTCTAATACATTCAACCCATTGCAAATTATTTTAAAATCATATTAGGTCGGACAACAAAGTATATCCTGTAAACCAGCTGGTACTTTTCCCAGTAAATGAGATTATCTGTCAAAACAGTGAAGTACTTGATATTCTATACTTAAATTTAGCAGACAAAATATAAACATGTTTCAGAACATATCACACATCTGGATTTACTTAACTCTGGGTTTCTGATTTAATGCATCCAATTCCAACATTACTTCATTTTAGAATAGAAGATAACATCTTAATTAAGAGAACACAAATAAAATATAGCTATATAAATACTACAATCCATTTATATCTCCCTCCCTCTCTCTTTATGGTAATTGATGAGCTAGGTGAGGTCAATATTTGATTACAGATTATGTAAACCAATTGTAAGCAGACCTATGCATGCATAGTGATAACACTCTTCTACGCCATTTGTGAAACTCCGCAGCTGCCATTTTGAAATGGGAATAAAGTTGATTTAAATATGATCAGTTGGAGGAGGGAGAGTTGGAGAAGTTGGAGAGGGAAACTGCAGCGCAGCAGATGGATGGAGTAGAAGCAGGCCCCTTAGCTGTGGGCAGAGGCTGATTCGGGCCTGGCTCTCCAGAGCAGGGGAGAGCTGGAGGCATTCCTGGGGTGTGGCAGTTGCTGAGAGGCGTACCTGTGTGCACCTGCCGAGCTGGAAGCAGGATCCCCCACAGCTGTGACAGGAGGGGCGCAGCCTACAGAGAGAGAGAGAGAGAGTGCCAGGATTAGAGAACATCCCCAGGCGGATCCAGACCTCAGACGGTAGCCACAGGTAGTGGAAAGGCTTCTGGCTGACAGGACAAATGGAGAGCTGTACTGTATTTACTATAGATTTGTGAGCATAGGCGTCGGAATGGGGAGGGGAGGCAAGGGGACAAACATGGCAAAGGCACAGGTGTGGGGAGGGGGAGTGCTTACCCCCAGATCACCACGGAGACTCTGACTTCAAAAGTCCGGCGCCGCAGCATGCTGCCTCGTGTCCTGTTCAGCCGGCTCTTCACAGAGGCATTACTGGGAGGAGGCGGTGATGTCCCAGCAGGCTCAGCTGGCCATGCCTCCTCCCAGTAATGCATCTAGGAGCCAGCTAGGACAGGAGGACACGGGGAAGCATGCTGCGGCACCGGAGTTTTGTCAGATTCTCCGCGGTGATCTTAGGTAAGCACTCCCTGCATGGGGTGTGGGTGGAGGGTGGATAATCATGGGGGGGGCACCAAAATTTATTTTTATATACGCCCCCCCCCCCCCCAACCACAACACATTCTGGTGCCCCTATTTGTGAGGTAACTTTGTGGGCAATATTGGCTCATATTATACAGCTGCTATACATGGACAGGCACTTACCCAGCCAGTACATGTAATATAAGTTGAAAGAGCAGATAGTTAACCAGGGACTTCATCGATTATAACCTTAAGCAGTTATCAGCTTAGACAGGTAAAGCCTATTGCCCAGTAGACAGAAGCCACCAGAGTCGGCCCTAACCAATTTGATGCCCTAGGCAAAATGTTGTCTTGCCCCCCTCCCAGCACCACCGCTAGTTTCACCTCTGACCCAGCAAACATCACCCAACAGCACAGATCACAGCAGCAACCAGCAACACCCCTCACCCATAGCAATCCTCATCCACAGAGTCATAACTAGACATTTTGTTGCCCTGTGCCAGCAACAGCATATTTTAATTAGGCACAGTGTGTGCCAAAGGAATGTGGTATTGCTCGGAAGGGGCTACACAATAGTATCCCCAATTCAAATTATGCCACACAGTAGTGCAATGTTATTCATATCACATTGAGTGTCCCTTATTCACGTTACATCACACAGTAGTACCCCTTTACCTTATACACATTACGCATCACATATGTTATGCTATACAGTAGTGCACCTTACACACACACACACACACACACACACACACACACACACACATATATATAAATATAATATAATATTAGAAGCAGTGCTATATACCATAGGATGGGGATTATAGGGCAGTGATAAATAAATGTAATAAATAGATAAGTAGTTATAAATAAGTGAAATAGCTCTTGTGACTAATGCCACAATAACAGTAATAATTAAAAGAAACAATGTCACACTAACGTGTGCAGTGTCACACTAACCATGAATCATAATGAAATAAAGTCCATACACTGGCATCAGTTAATATTAAAAGTTATATATTAACTGAACACACACACATATATATATATATATATATATATATATATATATAATAATAAAAAGGCTGGTGGATAAGTCCCCAAATGACAATAATTCGGGTGATTTTTTTATAGGTGAATACTCACGTCCCCAAATGGAAGATTACACTTGCAACGGGCTCTTTAACAAGCATCCCAGATATTGATACAGCCCCTCCAGGTAGTACCGTGGTAGATGGCCTGTTCGTCAAAATATGTAGAAGCTGATCAGCACATCTGAGATGGCTCAGCACTGACAGTGAAGGCAACCAGGGGGTAAGTCTGTGGCAGCTGGCTAATATGAGACACCTCCGACAGCATATAACCCAGGAGACTAGAGACCCGTAATCGCAGGGGGCACCCGCATATGGACAGACTGGGGGTAGGATAGCATGCGGTAATAACACTCCCGGCAGCAGACCCAGGTGCCCATTCACCATCTTGGCTGTAGCGCTTTGACGCTCAGGGGCATAGTGGGGAATCCACCACTCTGGCAGTGCACAGAGGTTAGGGATCAGACCAGCTATCGCTGTCCCACCCAACCGAGGCCCACTCTCGGATCCCCTCCACCCCCGTTCCTGCTACCATTGTTCCATCCTGTCTGCTGCCAGTGTCGATTCCTGCCCATGACAAATCAGATACCGCCATCTTCTTATCCCACCACACACACACACACACACACACACACACACACACACACACACACACACACACAGTGCCCCTTATACTGTAATTTGCCATCAGCTCCATTATGGATTCCACCACGTCAGGTGCCCTGGAAACTGCCGCTGACCTTTCGCTGTCCCGCTTTCATTCTGAGCCGGCCCTAGGCAAGGAATGCATGCCCCTAGGCATTCCAAATGTCCTAGGCATTTGCCTAGTTTGTCTATGCCTAGGGTCGGCTCTGGAAGCCACAGTTAAATTGTTACTGAACCAATGTCTGCAGCCTAAGAGCTACCATTAAAGTGTAGTCAGTTTAGCTGTTTCAAATATTATAAAGAAGATAAGTGTAGTATTTTAGAGCAAGTCTTTGAGGAGGAAAGTCTCTTACTATAACCAAATAATAGACAGTACCTATGTTATGAAAGCCATTGTGAGCAGCCTTATCCAAAGGGTAAGGGTAATTGAAAGTGTATTGATTTAACCCTATCACCTTAGATGGGATACGGTCCTTAGGTCGACCTCACTTAGGTCGACAGTCATTAGGTTGAGCACTATTGCCATTAGGTTGACGTGGTAAAGGTCAACACATGAAAAGGTCGACATGAGGAATTCACAATTTTTTTAATTTTCGTAACTTTTTCATACTTTACGATCTACGTGGACTACAATTGGGAATAGTAACCTGTGCCGAGCGCAGCGGTAGCAAAGCAAGGCACCTTGCCTGATTCATAGCGAGTGATGCAAGTCATGTGAGTGGATATGGTATACTAATTGGGGTTCCCGGTCAATTTATGAAGAAAACAGCACCAAAAAAACTCATGTCGACCTTTTCCTTGTCGACCTGATGCACATGTTGACCTTTTCAACATGTCAAACTAGTGTCTGTCGACCAATAGTGGTCGACCTAATGAGTTTCAACCTAAATAGGATTAACCCAACGATCCCATTCCCCCTAGACAGTAGGGTGATACAAAAATTTAGGAAACCAGTATTTTACAGTCCATCAATAACACAGACATCTATAACATATGTCTGCTGTTGACCTTAATTCTTATAAGAATTAAGGTTAACAGCAGATGCAGGCTATCTTAGTGCATATACTGTAGATACAAACATCACAAGCACTCTGATTGGCCACCCAATGTCAAAACTATAAGACGGTCAAAAGTAGAAACTTGTTTGTACCATATGCATGCTTCCTTCCTACTTAACTTCTATTCTATCTTGTCTTGAATTGGAATGGATTATTAATATATTGACAGATTGTTTGCTTTATATCTGCATAACCCCAGAGCGATGTTTTTCATGCATAAAATGGATTACAACATCCTACTGCTATTTGGAAATATACTATGGGCTGCACTCACATTGAGCCCTCTACTATCTTTGTGGATTTTCATGAATTTTTAGTTAATAAGTATACTACCCACCTCATAATTTGAGGAGTGTTACACTTATCAATGTCACAATTGCTGTTTGTGAGTTCATAATTTCTTAAAAATTGTTATTAAAAGTAATGTTTAAAGAATTACTTTATGTGTGCCCCAACATAGAGAGTTTCCTTTTTCTTTCCCTCAATGAGAAGCTTTATCGGGGTATTCAATTACTGGAGAAAATGCATTTTTGCTGTAAAAAGACTCTAAATTACTGTGATTTGTGGTAATTTCATCAAGCACCTACTCAATTGTCTGCGAAAACATTTTTGCAGATTTCAATTCACCAACTCTAAGCAGGTGATAAACTTAGGAAAAATCACAATTTTAAGTAAAAAAATGTTGGGATTTGGTTCTGAACCCCTGGGACAACCCTCTGAATGACTAATTAGGCACTTAGAATGTTTTAATTATTTTGAATTTCCCAATAATGACGTGTCATTTTTGGGGTGAAAAAGTGCAGAATGATGGAAATTGGGGTATAAGGTATGGGACAGGTATATTGAAGTGCTTTATGAGTGGGACAAGTGTTTTTATACTTGCAGATGGGAATATTTAGCCACATAGTAATGCAAATAAGATGCATTTTCATCAAAAAAAGGCTCACGACGTTCGCAGAGCTGCCAGCTGACTCACGCCAGGCATTTCCTGCTGCATAGTCTATTGAGGAAGATGTATGAGGACACATCTGTATCCAAGCAGAGGCAGAGGTCACAGTGTTAGCGGCCATGTGAGTGCTGTGTGGAGGTGGGTTGGTTGTGCAGTAGAGTTTGGCATGTGTGTGTAAGGGGCACTATGTGTGTCATTATGTGTATAATTGCACTAATAATGTGCGGCATATGTAAAAGGGACATATTGTGTCATTATGTGTAAGGGACATTATGTGTGTAAAGAAATTAATAAAGGTTGGTATAATGTGTAAGGTACATTATACCAGAGAAAGGTATCCGTCTGTTTCCAGGGCACTACAAACAAAAAACACTATATACAAATTGGATATGAACAATTAATGAAATACATCCCTTTCATGTAAGACCAGATGGTAAATTCCCCTTAATGGTCAGTGTAAATGGACAGGTCTATAGATAATCCAATCATTGTCTTGAGATTCCTTATAGTGCAAATTCCCCAAAGCTCATGCAAAAAGGAGACACGAGACAACAAATGTGTAGTCCAGTTTCGCTTAACATTAAATATTCACGTCTTCTAATGGGAATCCAGAACAAGGTGTATACCCCACTCACACTAAAATAGATAAGTTCAATCACATCAAGGTATCTTTAGTGAATTTTCATATTGCTATCAATCTCCAATCATACATAGAGAAGGTATTCCACCCAATAAGAGTTGGATTTGCGTACCAAAGACTCACACAAAAGTGAAGCAAGACACTCCTATCTAGGTATCTTTTAATGATAAGCAACAGCCTGGATGCGTACCACAACTCACACAAAATAAAGTGTGTTGACTCCTATCTTGGTATCTTTATGTGTTCTCCACAATGTGAATTAATGCACCCCACTGTGTGTTAGGTATCCAACAAACACGATCACATTCAATTAAGGAGAAACTGGGGGTTTTTTTGTTTTTTTTTTAAATAATAAATTTTTATTGAGTAAAGAGTCGGAACATCTTAATACATGTAGGTGACACAAACAATACTGCAGTGAATCCACTGAAAAGTCCATATTTAGACATATGTGACCACCTCTATACACATCAAAACGAGTTAAACAACTTACAATCAAGTAAGTAAAATGGAAGAAGAGACAAAAGGGTTAGACAAAGACATACAGGGGTAGACAAGTTAAGAACAATGCATCGTGTGTCGTGAACAGCAACCATCAAACCTCCTGACTAGCCTAGGGAACACCAAGGGGTAGGTTACCACTTGGCGAGTGCAGCACAGTTAAGTCAATAAGATCATTATAGATAATGGACTGCCCAGTATTCTTTCGGTATATATTCCACTTAGACCACTTCACAAGTGCAGATTGCGTGAAGGAAGTGTGTGAACATTCAGCCATTTCAAACACATCGTGTTTATGGACTTTATTCACAATGTGCCATAACTGTGCTATGGCGGCCTTAGTGGAGATCAGTATGGACCCAAAAGGTATGCATCACTGCTAGAGAGATTTTGTGTAGTGTAATGAAATAATGCCACAACTGGGTCAGCCGTTATTGGCACTGATAGCACATCTTCTATCAATGAGAATACCTAAGACCAGAGCGGGCGGAGCACAGGACATTCCCAAAAAACATGATATATATTCCCAATGTAACTGCAATTTCTCCAACAGAATTGAGAAGTGGAGGGCCATATACTATGTTGCCGCTCAGGTGTAAAGTACGCCCTCTGACACAGTTTGTAAAACATCTCTGAGTGGCTCAAGCATTTGGACATCTTAAAACAATTAAAGGAAATAGCATCCCATTCGTCCTCCGGTAAAGTTCTAGATAGGTCCCTTTCCCATTTAACTTGAGCTGGTAGTTTACCCACTTTAAAATTAATTACTATAAACTGGTACCATTTTGTTATACCGCCTCGATGCAGAGGGGAGGTCAGTCTGGAGAGCAGTACTTTAGGAAAGGGAGGTAAAACATACGGCCTTGGGAGGTAGGTTGTCAGCCAGTGGCGCAATTGAAGGAATTTATGGAAGTCTTGTTTGGGGATGTGGAACTGTGCCTGCAATTGGGAAAAAGATGCCATCTGACCCTCTGGGAAAATGTCTCTCAGAGTCAAGAGACCAGCCAGCTTCCATGAATCAAGCCTCAAATCCGGGATAAGCTGCGCTATCGTCGAGAGCGTTGTCAGGGGTGGGTAGCCTTATGCCGTCATGTTTAGAGATAGTTCTATGCCACACGGAAAGGGTTGTTTTAATTGCAGCTCCTGAGCCAGGTAAGGGAGGGGCAATGCGGGGAGGTAGCCATAGCAGGTCAGTAAGTATTGTCGGTGACGCAAAGGAGCGTTCTATCAGTACCCAAGGCTTAGGAGCCTGAGAAGTAAACCAGTCCCATATCTGACTAAGTATGCATACTGCATGATATCCATCCAGATCGGGGTAGGCCACCCCACCCGAATGTTTAGGCAAAACAAGAGTCCTCTAGCTATGCGCAGTTTAGAGCCCTTCCAAATGTATCAGGAAAGCACCCCATAGAACTTATTACTAAGTAGTTTAGGGAGAGGTCTGGGTATGGCCCGGAAGAGGTACATTAGTTTGGGGAGTAAAATCATCTTAGCGGCCGCAATGCGTCCCAACCAGGATATATCATGGTTCAGCCAGTCCTTAATCAGCTTCTCAAAGTTGTGAAGCAATGCTGTGTAGTTACAATCATATAAGTCACTATCTCTAGCCAAGTGGACCCCAAGGTATTTAATAGATCTATGTTACCATGCATATCTGTATTTGTCCTTAAGTATCTTAACCTCCTCGATCGGGATGTTTATGGGGAAAGCCTCAGTATTAGATGTATTAAGTTTATAGTAAGAGTTACGGGAGTATTTCTCCAGCACCTGATGAAGTGGCGGGAGAGAAGTTTCGGGATGCAGCAGGCAAAGTAGAATATCATCCGCAAATAAACTAATTTTATGGGTCAGACCCCGTTTTTCAGGACCCCTAACACCGTCAGTAGATCTGATTTTTTTAGCCAACGGCTCTATGGCCAAAGCAAATATAATGGGAGACAGTGGGCTACCCTGTCTAGTGCCGTTAGAGATGTCAAATTTCGCGGACAAACAGCCATTTACAAATACCCTCGCAGAAGGAGCAGAATACAATGCCAGGATAGAGTCTAATATCTGACCACAGAGGCCAAAGCGCTGTAATACTGATTTCAGATATGCCCAATGCAGTCTATCAAACACCTTCTCGGCGTACAAAGACAAAACTAACAGGGGTTCTTTGGTATGATCACAGTATTCTATAACGTTGAGCACTCTGCGAGTATTATCGGGGCCTGCCTGCCCGGGACAAACCCCACCTGGTCAGCCGCGATCAACGAGGGGAGGAGGGGACCCAGACGGGTTGCAATGACCTTAGAAAATAACTTAATATCTGTCTTTAGCTGGGCAATCGGACGGTAGTTATGAACCGAGGAAGGGGGCTTACCTGGTTTTGGGATCGCTACAATCTGTGCTTCAAGCATTTCTCCGGGGAGCGTCCCCGAGGCGGACGCCTCATTCAAGACTGCCAAGAGCAATGGGGCCAGACTGCTTTTATAAGATTTGTAAAAATTAGCTGGGTAACCATCAGGGCTCGGAGCCTTGTCCGCAGGCATAGCATCAATAGCTGCTTCCACCTCAGGAAGAGACCAGGGAGCGCATAGGGATCGGCAGGCAGCCGGGTCCAGGGCAGGCAGGTCCAAACCACCCAGGAACGCATCAACATCAGAACCAGATGGCTGGGGGTTATTGGGGTCTGTACGTAAATTATAAATCTGGGAGTAATATTCCGCGAAGGTATTAGCAATGTTATAGGGGTCCGAAACTTTACTACCCATGGAGCAATACACATGATGTACCCATGCTTTCGCGCACCGGCCTCTTAGTTTCCTGGCGAGAAGGCGTCCAGCCCGGTCACCTAAAACGTAGAAGCGCTGATTCAGCTGAGCCAAATTACGTTGGACCTCTTGGAGAGCATAAGTATCAACCCTTTCCCGTGCCAGCAAAAGAAGTTTATAGAGTGCTTTATCAGAGGGGTTCGCCTTGTGTGCAGTCTCCAATCTGGCAGCCTCACTTTCAGCCTCAATAAATGCAGCCCTGTACGTCTTTTTAAGTCTGGCTGCCGTTTGTATGGCCGATCCATGCACTACTGCCTTAAGGGAACACCAGTGGTTAAAAGTATTCGTCTCTTCGGGGCAATTGGTTTGTAAATACAAGGAGATAGAATTCTGAATGGACTGCTTGGCCTCTGGCTGAGCTAAAAGGAATCTACCAAGTCTCCAAGGGCCCGGGGCAGCTCTGCGCAACGCTAAGTCCCATTGGACAAATAAAGGGGAATGATCAGACCAAGTCATGGGTAATATATCAATACGGCTTATAGACGGCAGAGTCCATTTGTCTGCCAGCAATAAGTCGATTCTCGAGTAAGTACGATGGACATGTGAGTAGTAGGTGTAGTCTCTGACCGTCGGGTGTTTTGAGCGCCATGCGTCATACAGGTCAAATTCACCTAATAAGTTACGGAAACCCAAGGCAGATTCCGGGGGGGCTTTAGTTTTCAACACCGTAGAACGAGATCTATCATCCCGGGGATCTGAGACCAGGTTACAATCACCTAGAACAATAACAGCCCCTGTAACATATTTCTGGAGAACTGTACAGAATTTCCTGCAAAAGGGGAGCTGTCAGGAATTAGGGCCATAATAGGAGGCTATAGTGAAGTCAGCGTCCTCAAGTTGCCCAGCTAATATCAGAAATCTCCCCTCAGGGTCAGCATATTGAGAGGAAACCAACAAATGGGCAATGTTGTGAGACTAGGATAGCAACTCCTGCTTTCTTGGTGGGACCATTGGCCATATAACAGTTAGGGAATCTATTGTCAAAGAAGTAGGGGGGTCTACTTTGCGGAAATGCATCTCCTGAACCGCTACAATCTGCGCTCTCATCTTATGGAAGGAAGACAAAGCTACTTTCCTCTTCTGAGGCGAGTTCAGACCTTTGGCATTGACTAAGATACAGTTAACCATAGTGTAGTGGTAAAGAAGCTGCTAAAGCAAAGCTATTATTGTGTGCGACTTCACCGAACGACACGTAATCCAAATGGGGGAAGGGAAGGATAAGACATCAGACACATCAGGGGAAACATATATATAGAAACAAAACAAATATAGAAAGTAAAAGAACAGACTCCAACGGGAGTCATAGCGAGGCATCTAGTAGTAAACGCCTCACCCAGAAAGTGTAGGGGGTAGTGACCCACCTCCCCCACACTCATCCAATGAACCTCAATAACACATATTAGCCCATAACTGGGAACAGTTGAAACTTTGACGTACGCTCTACAGCCCTATCAGCAGGGGAATGAGAAAAGAAGGGCGCCAAAAGGAAACAAAAAAAGAAAAAAGAAAAGGACCGACCAACAGTAAACAATGCTGAAAATATTTCAAGAGTAACTCCCTGGATGTATCAAAAAAAAAAGACAGCCATTACTGAATAGGAACTAAAACAATCACATCATACTGAGAAGACAGCATATACATAAAAAAATTCCAAATCTACGGGAGTATTCAGGTATGCTTCCCAACCATCGCCCAGTCCTGCTGAAGGCAGCGGTCAGGTGGAGAAGTCCCCAAATGACTGGAGAGGCCCCATCTGGTAAGAAGCTTTATGCCGTCATCCGCCGTAGCAACGGCCATGGTGGAGCCTTCCCGGGAGATTAGGAGCTTAGTCGGGAAGAATGCCTTCTTTCCTAAGAACAGATGTAACATCCTGAAATGAGCGTCTTTTTTGAAGAGTAGCCTGGGAGAAGTCCCCAAAAAGTTGGTAGTGTCCCAATATTTCTTCTGAATGTGACGATGGTCTGGAAGCCTTGAGCACAGCTTCCTTAATATGAAAAAAATGTATCTTCATTAAGACATCACGAGGGACCCCGTTCGGGGCATTTCTCGCTTTGGGCAACCTGTGGATACAATCAATAAGGAGATCTGATGCAGAGGCCGACGGCAATAGTTTCCGAAATAGCTCAAGGGCAGCACCATGTAGACTACTGTTTGAGACGGTTTCCGGGACACCCCGCAACTTGAGGTTGTTTCGGCACGATCTGTCCTCGATATCAGCCATTTTGTCACGGAGAAGGGACACTTCACTTTCCAGCGTCTCGTGGTAAACAATTAGATCGTTTGGAGACCCCACCACTTCTCCCATTTTAGATTCTAAATGGTCGGTGCGGTCAACTAGATCAACTATGGCATGTTGACATGCTTGGAACGTCGCATGAAACTCTGCTGCTACTTCGTCCTTGAACTGCACCAGTAGGAGTTTCATAGAGCCGACTGTTAAGGCATCACCCTTGCTCAGCTGAGGAGATTTGGCGGTGCTGAGGGCAGGGGACAGTGACACAGCTGTAGCCGGGGAAGGGGTTGACACTGCACCAGCGTTCATTGCATTCTTCGTCGCAGCAGCACGTAGAGGCAAAGGTTTGAAAAATGCCACTTGAGATACAGATTTGGACACTTTATGTTTCTTCAGAGGCATAATGACTGAAGATAATGTTAGACACAAAAAATATAGAGAAAAATAGAAAAAATAAAGGTAGAAGGCGCAAATGGAAATCTTCTCCCAGGCAACACTGTTAAGGCTAGCCAAAGGACGATCGGGCACCAGTCAGGTTGATATAGTATTAATATGTGAAAACCAAAATCGGACAATTAGACCCTTGGAAATTGGGAAGAAAAAAATGCAATTTTTTTTATTTATTGACACTGTCCTAGTGGGTGGTGCGCCCAGAGCCAGAAAGTACATGTACTATCAAAAAGGGAGAGAGAGAAGGCTCTTGTGTGGGCGCACTCTTTGGAAATGTAGGAAAATTCCTATGATATATGAGAAGAAATATTTAAAACATGAATTTTAATGTTTAGAGTTTAAAAAAACGAAATTACCCATATAAGTGATCCATGTGAAATAAAGATATTATAAATAAAGGATTAAAATGTTCTGGTCTGTTTTTTCACAATGAGTGATTGAAAAGGTTGTAGACACTTGATTGTCTTACCCCCATTTCCCCTGACCAGTACAGAATGTCTGTATTAATGGGACCAAGGAGTGATCATAACAATAAAGATAAGTAAGTCCCAATAAGGGCTGCTTACAATCAGAAATTAATGGTCACCAACATTCAAAAAACCTGACTTTATGGCATATATCACAATTATTGGTCGTAAGCGTTCAGTAGAGAGAAAATATCGTAAGAACCAGAATTAGTGGTGATACTGCTGTTGGTGTCGCAACTCACATAGAAAGGAAAATAATTCCTGCTCTACAACACCAGGTATTCGCAGGAAGTCTCCTCTCCCAGTACTAACCCAGCCCAACGCTGTTTGGCTTCCAAGATCGGACAAGATCGGGCATTTGCAGCGTGGTATGATAGTAGAGAATTTATGTGAGAAGTACACCAATGAGAGTGCACCTATATAGGAAATTAGAAAAAAGGGTGGAAACAATTAGAAAGCGAGAAGAGGGAAAACATGTGTGGATCTGCTTTCCATGTTAGGCACGGCTCACAAGATCCCACATCCGTGGTATCGTGCTCCGTGGATCGTGGATGAGAGTCCACAGAAAAATAGTGGAACAAGAAAGAGGCACAAAATCAATGATTCCATTTCAATTGTATAATGGAAAAAGGTAAGAAAAGTGGGATATTCTGTGTCACCAAACAGTTATTATTAAGCCCCTGACAGTAAATGCTGATATTGGTGCACGTTATAGTACACCTTAGGCTGGACAAAGTATAGAAATTAATTCACATTAGAGAATTACATATCATGAATCAAAAAGGCTAGACCAGAAATGCAATATTATCATCAGTAACTAAAATAGCACTGGAAATCACAATGGATGAAATCATGTAGCAGTATACTGGCCTCTGCTGATGATAGGGCAACCTAGCAGTGTGAGATATCTGCCAGGTGCTATCATAACAGGGTAATAGGCAAATGCAACCTCTGTTAAGGAATTGAATCAGGGTCCTAAAGCAGCAGACAGTATATACACAAAACAGGTCTGCTGGGATGTATAGTGAAATACAAATTAGGGTAGTACACAGATATTATCCTGCTGTCTGTGTGTATTCTACACAGGACAGACGTGGGCTTACGGTCACCAAAATTAGAGGTTTCAGGATAGAAGGATCAGGGCATAGTCAGGTGCAGGTGAGGGTGCCAGAAAGTCACTCCATCGGCGGTCCCCCCCGTGGAAGACGCGTTTCGCCCGTACGGGCTTGTTCACTTCCGGGTTTGGAGGGGTGGGTGGGGAGCGGGGTTTTAAAAGCAGCTTCAAGGTTCTTATTGGCCGTTAGCATGATAGGCCGGGCATGGTGGGCGGGAGCAATCAGCTGCCGCTCAGACGCGCCAGTCAGTGAGCCGGAGACGAAGACGGAGCATGACGGAGATTCGGGAGGCGGGGATTGTGAGATCTCGGGCGCCATCTTACTAGACGGCAGTTTATTGGTATAACTGGGAAAGATGGTCAGCGGGTTGCAGAGGGACGGGGATTGTGAAGCTTCGGACGCCATCTTGGTAGATGGCAGATGGAAGATAATACAGAGAAGGAAGGGAAAGCTTTTGGAAAGAAAGGAAAAAACAAAACGGGGTTGACAGAAAATATATTGGGGAATAGACATGATGAGGGCTATGAATACGGAAATTGGATTGGGTTATGGTTATTAGACAGAAAGTCACAGGTGTAAAGGTACATAAAATTGCATTGATTGAGTGAGTGAGAATGTAGGTTGTTAGCCGTACATGCGTTTAACATAACTGGGTTATGGTTGGCACCCAGGTTAATGAATGGCCTGGGTTAATTGCGTAAGGCGCATAAGCGGGTATATGATAAATATGTAGGCGCCATCGAGATATCGAAATAAGGGAGAGGTAAATTAGGGTGAGAAGTGTGAAAAAGCTATGTGTAACGATTTATAAATAATATGAAGGCATAGAAATTGCCATGGAAGTAACGGGATCATGATGGCAGAAGTGATTTGTGCTGTTGGAAAAAGAAGTAGGTGAAAATAGAAAAAAATGGGGATAAAATTAATGAAAATGGGATTGATAGTGTGTTTTAAGGTGGCATAAAATGGCCAATGTATAATTGGCCTGAGGTATTATATCAGGTACCGATATCAATAACCTGGATGGTGATGTGATTCACCCTATCTGTGAGGGATAGGAGTAATGTGAGAGAGAATAAATGCAGTCTATTTCAGCAGACGTGTTAGATGTAAGTGAGGGGGTGAGGCTGAGGGTGGGTAGGGGGGAAAGGAGAAACTGTGCAGGACACTGAGATGATGAATTGAAAGGGAGTGGTGTACCGAGGTGATGTGGGGGTGAAAGGGAAAAAAATGGGAGAGATTAGGACGGGAAGGTATCCTAGACTACTGAGTGCTGATTCTAAACATGAAGGGCAGTGGATGATGCGGTGGACTGTGCTAGACTGTGTGAGAGTGTGTGAATGTCGCAGATTGCCTAGAGGAAGAAAAGGAGGGGTTTGAGGGGTGGGGGTGTTGGAAGGGGGGCGAATGGGGGGGTCGTGGTGGGTGGGGGGGTTTGGAAGGGGGAAAGGACAATGGGAAAGTGGGAGGGGAGAGGGGGTTTGGGGGGGGAAATAGGTTGGGTAGGTGAGGTTAGAAGGGGGGTGGTTGGGGAGAGGGTGGTGTACCGGATGGGGAGGAAGAAATAAGAGACAGGTAGAAAAAAGAGGGAAAGAAGGACAGAAAGAGAGCCAGAGAAGGGAAGAACGTACAAAGGCTAAAAGTAATTACAATTCAAAACAAATTGCTCAAAGGAAGACAGCATAATTAATGTTCTCATTCAGGCCGAAGGGCCTGAGGCTGTTGAGACGAAAAATCCATTCGCTCTCTTTCTTGTAGAGTTCCTTGGTAATGTCCCCTCCTCGTACACCCAACTGAACACGATCTAGGCCAAAGGCCTTGAATTTTTTGACGGATCCCTTGTGGTGAAAATGAAAGTGCCTGGCGACCGAAGTAAGTTGTTTCATACGGGCAAGATCTTTTGCTGCATTCCGGATATTGCCGAGGTGTTCAAGAACTCTCTCCTTGAGTTTTCGTGTGGTCATGCCAACATATTAAAGATTGCACCCGCAGGTATTCAGTAAATCACCGATTGAGTATCGCAATTGAAAAAATGTTGTAGCCTTATTGTTTGGCCATACCTGTCGATGACAGAATTGGTTTGTAATATCTGTGGGCATGATTTGCATCGGCCACAGGGGAAGGAGCCTGTTATGGTGGGTTTCTTACATGTAGATGTTACAAAATGGCTCCTGACTAGCTGATCTTTAATGTTCTTGGATCTCCGCCAGCTCATCTGTAAGGGAGAATTCAGAAAAGGAGACAAGTCAGGATCCAACTGTAATATGGAGAGGTGTTTGGTAATGGCGCTCTTGAGCATCTTTCACTCAGGGCAGAAAGTTCCTATGAATCTGATAGTATTATCCTGTTCCGGGACCTCTTTCTTCTTCCTGAAAATAAGGCTTTCTCTCTTCACCATTGCTGTGGCTGAGTAGGCCCGTTTGAGTGAGCGTCTACTATAGCCCCTGGCTAGGAGGCGTTTGGTAAGTTCTCTGCTTTTGATTTTGAAAGTATAATCCTCTGAACAATTGCGTCTCAGCCTAAGATACTCCCCTTTGGGGATATTTTCAACGGTGAGAGGGAAATGTGAGTTTGTCTGGAAAAGGAGACTGTTGGTTGCAGTCTCCTTTCGATATAACTCTGTCTCTAGAAAGCCTGTGGTGGATTTATAGATATTCAGGTCCAGAAATGGAACTGTCTCTGCACTGATGGTGTATGTCAATGTGATGTTAAGATCGTTGGTGTTGAGAAGTTTTATGAAATCCATGAGAAGATCCCTCTCTCCATCCCAGATGATAAAAACGTTGTCAATATATCTCAGCCATAATATCACATGAGCGGTGTACTCCTCATTGGCGGTATTGAAGACATAAAAGTGCTCCCACCATTCCAGAAACAGATTTGCGTAAGTCGGTGCGCAAGCTGCGCCCATTGCTGTTCCCCTTAATGCAAGAAAAACTGGTCCTGAAAGACAAAATAATCCTTAGAGAGGACAAAGTCAAGCAGTCTTTGAAGCAAATTTGAAAAGTCTTTCTCACCCCCTTGATCCAGGTAGTATTTGACAGCTGTGAGACCTTGATGATGATTAATACTGGTGTAGAGTGCCTCTACATCTAGGGTCACCAGGAGAAAGTTAGTTTCAAAATGTATGTCATGGATCTTGCGTAGTAGGTCCGATGTATCTTGTAAGTAAGAAGGTAAGGAGAGAACAAATTCACGGAGCTGTAAGTCCAGAAACCTGCTTGGTTGTTCCAAGAGTCCGCCGTTGCCAGACATAATCGGTCTCCCAGGTGGATTGAGGGCATTTTTATGTATCTTGGGCAAAAGATAGAATGTGGGTGTCTTTGGACTCTGGACTGTAAGGTATTGTAATTCTTGCTTCGTGATCGTGCCTTGGGCAGCAGCTTCCTGTATTAGGCTCTTGTAAGCATTCAAGAATCTGGTGGTGGGATTACTGAGGAGTTTCCTGTAGCATGAGAGATTGTGTGGCTGTCTGTGAGCCTCGGTGATATACATTTTTTGGGGCCAAAGAACGATGTTGCCACCTTTGTCAGAAGGTTTGATAATGATATCACGCCAAGTTCCCACTTCCTGAAGGGCTTGCCTCTCCTTGAATTTAAGGTTGTTGGGAAATCGGTAGAGGCCTCTTTTGGTTTGTGCATAGATGTCATCAAATTCTTTCGACACTCTATTCAAAAAAACCTTGATCTCTGGGCTATTGTTGTCAGGGAAAAAAAGGAGGATTTGGGTCTGCATTTTGGTCTATAGATAGATACTTCATCCACATTGGATTCCATACGAAGTTGCTCTAAATCCTGGATGGCATTGAGGTCTTCTACAAACAGTTCCTGATCTGAAATGCTCTCTGAATGTCTTGATTGTTGCTTGGCAAAAAAAAATTTCAGGAGGAGCTTTCTCCCGAACAATCTCAGATCCTTTTCCCAAGAGAATCTATTAAAGGATCTTGATGGGGAAAAGGAAAGTCCCTTGGCGAGCACCTCCATATGATCAGGGGAAAGAGATCTGTTGGATAAATTGATGACCTGTAGCTTGGTGGAATTGGCTGGATCTACCGCAATGTCTTCCTCTGTCGGGCTGGATATCGGGCAGTCCTTGGTGTGTCCCAATCTGGATTGCGTCTGTTGTTTTTTCTTCCCCCCTCTCCTTGTTTTCCTCGAGATCTGTTGCGACCTCTTGGCCTCTGGCTTTGGCCTAAAAAATGTGGGGGGAAATCTTATGCCTCCTCCCGATTATACTTGGTATTCTCAAAAGTTTCACTAGCTGAGTCTCCACTATTGGAAGACTCAAATTCAGAGAAGGAGGGATCTTCCCTTTGTTTTCTGTTCTTGTTGAGGGGTGTGGGGTTCCACCTGAAGCCGTCGCCGCGTACAAAATCGTGTTTATCCCTAATGAATTTATTGCATTTGCGATCGACTATCGCTTGTTCGTACAGGACTATTTCTTTCTTGTGTTTCTCGAAGGCCGTTTGAAAGGATAGATCCTTTTCCCACACTTCAAAAATTTTCCCTAATTCGTCAATCTCTTTCTCAACCTGGTCTATCAATAACGTGTCATGTTTAACCAAGAGGTGCAATAGTTCATGAGAGCATTTGAGCAGAACTGCTTCCCATTCAGTTTTTAAATTGTCAGTAGCAAGAGGAAAGGAAGGAAATACTTTGGGTCTCAAACCCCGGAGTACAATCTTATGCTTAATGTAGTTTTCTAGGGTCGTGACATCCCACGACAGGTGTGTCCTCCTCTGCAGACTTTTCTGTAATTTGGAGAAGGTAGTCCGCCAGTCTAAGTTGGGAGTGAGTTGTTCATAGGTCTCAGAAAATGGATCCTCAAAATTTTCCGAGTTCTGACGTCTTAGTAGCTCCGTCTTCAATGAAAATGTAGTCATACTAGATTATAATGCAGACCCCAAACAGTATGTTGTTGTTGGGTCTAGTACACGTCTCGGAGTGCTCCTCAGTATAAAAAAAATCAACAAAATATTGTTTTTATTTGTAATAGCTGCTAAAAAGGATCCTTGGGTAAAGAAAAGAAGATTAGTAGTAATCTGAGTATCAAAATTAGAGAGAAGACCGTGCCAAACGATCAGAAACTGTTGTTAAAACAGCGTAGACTAATACTTATGACTAGACAAAGGACGATCGGGCACCAGTCAGGTTGATATAGTATTAATATGTGAAAACCAAAATCGGACAATTAGACCCTTGGAAATTGGGAAGAAAAAAATGCAATTTTTTCTATTTATTGACACTGTCCTAGTTGGTGGTGCGCCCAGAGCCAGAAAGTACATGTACTATCAAAAGGGAGAGAGAGAAGGCTCTTGTGTGGGCGCACTCTTTAGAAATGTAGGAAAATTCCTATGATATATGAGAAGAAATATTTAAAACATGAATTTTAATGTTTAGAGTTTAAAAAAACGTAAATACCCATATAAGTGATCCATGTGAAATAAAGATATTATAGATAAAGGATTAAAATGTTCTGGTCTGTTTTTTCACAATGAGTGATTGAAAAGATTGTAGACACTTGATTGTCTTACCCCCATTTCCCCTGACCAGTACAGAATGTCTGTATTAATGGGACCAAGGAGTGATCATAACAATAAAGATAAGTAAGTCCCAATAAGGGCTGCTTACAATCAGACATTAATGGTCACCAACATTCAAAAAACCTGACTTTATGGTATATATCACAATTATTGGTCGTAAGCCTTCAGTAGAGAGAAAATATCGTAAGAACCAGAATTAGTGGTGATACTGCTGTTGGCGTCGCAACTCACATAGAATGGAAAATAATTCCTGCTCTACAACACCAGGTATTCGCAGGAAGTCTCCTCTCCCGGTACTAACCCAGCCCAACGCTGTTTGGCTTCCAAGATCGGACAAGATCGGGCATTTGCAGCGTGGTATGATAGTAGAGAATTTATGTGATAAGTACACCAATGAGAGTGCACCTATATAGGAAATTAGAAAAAAGTTGGAAACAATTAGAAAGCGAGAAGAGGTGAATGAGTAAAGTGGGAAGAAATATGTGGATCTGCTTTCCACGTTAGGCACGGCTCACAATATCCCACATCCGTGGTATCGTGCTCCGTGGATCGTGGATGAGAGTCCACAGAAAAATAGTGGAACAAGAAAGAGGCACAAAATCTATGATTCCATTTCAATTGTATAATGGAAAAAAGGTAAGAAAAGTGGGATATTCTGTGTCACCAAACAGTTATTATTAAGCCCCTGACAGTAAATGCTGATATTGGTGCAGGTTATAGTACACCTTAGGCTGGACAAAGTATAGAAATTAATTCACATTAGAGAATTACATATCATGAATCAAAAAGGCTAGACCAGAAATGCAATATTATCATCAGTAACTAAAATAGCACTGGAAATCACAATGGATGAAATCATGTAGCAGTATACTGGCCTCTGCTGATGATAGGGCAACCTAGCAGTGTGAGATATCTGCCAGGTGCTATCATAACAGGGTAATAGGCAAATGCAACCTCTGTTAAGGAATTGAATCAGGGTCCTAAAACAGCAGACAGTATATACACAAAAGAGGTCTGCTGGGATGTATAGTGAAATACAAATTAGGGTAGTACACAGATATTATCCTGCTGTCTGTGTGTATTCTACACAGGACAGACGTGGGCTTACGGTCACCAAAATTAGAGGTTTCAGGATAGAAGGATCAGGGCATAGTCAGGTGCAGGTGAGGGTGCCAGAAAGTCACTCTATCGGCGGTCCCCCCCGTGGAAGACGCGTTTCACCCGTACGGGCTTGTTCACTTCCGGGTTTGGAGGGGTGGGTGGGGAGCGGGGTTTTAAAAGCAGCTTCAAGGTTCGTATTGGCCGTTAGCACGATAGGCCAGGCGCGGTGGGCGGGAGCAATCAGCTGCCGCTCAGACGCGCCAGTCAGTGAGCCGGAGACGAAGACGGAGCATGACGGAGATTCGGGAGGCGGGGATTGTGAGATCTCGGGCGCCATCTTACTAGACGGCAGTTTATTGGTATAACTGGGAAAGATGGTCAGCGGGTTGCAGAGGGACGGGGATTGTGAAGCTTCGGACGCCATCTTGGTAGATGGCAGATGGAAGATAATACAGAGAAGGAAGGGAAAGCTTTTGGAAAGAAAGGAAAAAACAAAACGGGGTTGACAGAAAATATATTGGGGAATAGACATGATGAGGGCTATGAATACGGAAATTGGATTGGGTTATGGTTATTAGACAGAAAGTCACAGGTGTAAAGGTACATAAAATTGCATTGATTGAGTGAGTGAGAATGTAGGTTGTTAGCCGTACATGCGTTTAACATAACTGGGTTATGGTTGGCACCCAGGTTAATGAATGGCCTGGGTTAATTGCGTAAGGCGCATAAGCGGGTATATGATAAATATGTAGGCGCCATCGAGATATCGAAATAAGGGAGAGGTAAATTAGGGTGAGAAGTGTGAAAAAGCTATGTGTAACGATTTATAATATGAAGGCATAGAAATTGCCATGGAAGTAACGGGATCATGATGGCAGAAGTGATTTGTGCTGTTGGAAAAAGAAGTAGGTGAAAATAGAAAAAAATGGGGATAAAATGAATGAAAATGGGATTGATAGTGTGTTTTAAGGTGGCCTAAAATGGCCAATGTATAATTGGTCTGAGGTATTATATCAGGTACCGATATCAATAACCTGGATGGTGATGTGATTCACCCTATCTGTGAGGGATAGGAGTAATGTGAGAAAGAGAATAAATGCAGTCTATTTCAGCAGACGTGTTAGATGTAAGTGAGGGGGTGAGGCTGAGGGTGGGTAGGGGGAAAGGGAGAAACTGTGCAGGACACTGAGATGTTGAATTGAAAGGGAGTGGTGTACCGACGTGATGTGGGGGTGAAAGGGAAAAATGGGAGAGATTAGGACGGGAAGGTATCCTAGACTACTGAGTGCTGATTCTAAACATGAAGGGCAGTGGATGATGCGGTGGACTGTGCTAGACTGTGTGAGAGTGTGTGAATGTTGCAGATTGCCTAGAGGAAGAAAAGGCGGGGTTTGAGGGGTGGGGGAGTTGGAAGGGGGGCGAATGGGGGTCGTGGTGGGTGGGGGGGTTTGGAATGGGGAAAGGACAATGGGAAAGTGGGAGGGGGGAGGGGGTTTGGGGGGGGGAATAGGTTGGGTAGGTGAGGTTAGAAGGGGGGTGGTTGGGGAGAGGGTGGTGTACCGGATGGGGAGGAAGAAATAAGAGACAGGTAGAAAAAAGAGGGAAAGAAGGACAGAAAGAGAGCCAGAGAAGGGAAGAACGTACAAAGGCTAAAAGTAATTACAATTCAAAACAAATTGCTCAAAGGAAGACAGCATAATTAATGTTCTCATTCAGGCCGAAGGGCCTGAGGCTGTTGAGACTAAAAATCCATTTGCTCTATTTCTTGTAGAGTTCCTTGGTAATGTCCCCTCCTCGTACACCCAACTGAACACGATCTAGGCCAAAGGCCTTGAATTTTTTTGACGGATCCCTTGTGGTGAAAATGAAAGTGCCTGGCGACCGAAGTAAGTTGTTTCATACAGGCAAGATCTTTTGCTGCATTCCGGATATTGCCAAGGTGTTCAAGAACTCTCTCCTTGAGTTTTCATGTGGTCATGCCAACATATTAAAGATTGCACCCGCAGGTATTCAGTGAAACACGATTGAGTATCGCAATTGAAAAAATGTTGTAGCCTTATTGTTTTGGCCATACCTGTCGATGACAGAATTGGTTTGTAATATCTGTGGGCATGATTTGCATCGGCCACAGGGGAAGGAGCCTGTTATGGTGGGTTTCTTACATGTAGATGTTACAAAATGACTCCTGACTAGCTGATCTTTAATGTTCTTGGATCTCTGCCAGCTCATCTGTAAGGGAGAATTCAGAAAAGGAGACAAGTCAGGATCCAACTGTAATATGGAGAGGTGTTTGGTAATGGCGCTCTTGAGCATCTTTCACTCAGGGCAGAAAGTTCCTATGAATCTGATAGTATTATCCTGTTCCGGGACCTCTTTCTTCTTCCTGAAAATAAGGCTTTCTCTCTTCACCATTGCTGTGGCTGAGTAGGCCCGTTTGAGTGAGCGTCTACTATAGCCCCTGGCTAGGAGGCGTTTGGTAAATTCTCTGCTTTTGATTTTGAAAGTATAATCCTCTGAACAATTGCATCTCATCCTAAGATACTCCCCTTTGGGGATATTTTCAACGGTGGGAGGGAAATGTGAGTTTGTCTGGAAAAGGAGACTGTTGGTTGCAGTCTCCTTTCGATATAACTCTGTCTCTAGAAAGCCTGTGGTGGATTTATAGATATTCAGGTCCAGAAATAGAACTGTCTCTGCACTGATGGTGTATGTCAATGTGATGTTAAGATCGTTGGTGTTGAGAAGTTTTATGAAATCCATGAGAAGATCCTCTCTCCATCCCAGATGATAAAAACGTCGTCAATATATCTCGGCCATAATATCACATGAGCGGTGTACTCCTCATTGGCGGTATTGAAGACATAAAAGTGCTCCAACCATTCCAGAAACAGATTTGCGTAAGTCGATGCGCAAGCTGCGCCCATTGCTGTTCCCCTTACTTGCAAGAAAAACTGGTCCTGAAAGACAAAATAATCCTTAGAGAGGACAAAGTCAAGCAGTCTTTGAAGCAAATTTGAAAAGTCTTTCTCACCCCCTTGATCCAGGTAGTATTTGACAGCTGTGAGACCTTGATGATGATTAATACTGGTGTAGAGTGCCTCTACATCTAGGGTCACCAGGAGAAAGTTAGTTTCAAAATGTATGTCATGGATCTTGCGTAGTAGGTCCGATGTATCTTGTAAGTAAGAAGGTAAGGAGAGAACAAATTCACGGAGCTGTAAGTCCAGAAACCTGCTTGGTTGTTCCAAGAGTCCGCCGTTGCCAGACATAATCAGTCTCCCAGGTGGATTGAGGGCATTTTTATGTATCTTGGGCAAAAGACAGAATGTGGGTGTCTTTGGACTCTGGACTGTAAGGTATTGTAATTCTTGCTTCATGATCGTGCCTTGGGCAGCAGCTTCCTGTATTAGGCTATTGTAAGCATTCAAGAATCTGGAGGTGGGGTTACTGAGGAGTTTCCTGTAGCATGAGAGATTGTGTGGCTGTCTGTGAGCCTCGGTGATATACATTTCTTGGGGCCAAAGAACGATGTTGCCACCTTTGTCAGAAGGTTTGATAATGACATCACGCCAAGTTCCCAATTCCTGAAGGGCTTGCCTCTCCTTGAATTTAAGGTTGTTGGGAAATCGGTAGAGGCCTCTTTTGGTTTGTGCATAGATGTCATCAAATTCTTTCGACACTCTATTCAAAAAAACCTTGATCTTTTGTTCATAGGGAGTGAGTTGTTCATAGGTCTCAGAAAATGGATCCTCAAAATTTTCCGAGTTCTGACGTCTTAGTAGCTCTGTCTTCAATGAAAATGTAGTCATACTAGATTATAATGCAGACCCCAAACAGTATATTGTTGTTGGGTCTAGTACACATCTCGGAGTGCTCCTCAGTATAAAAAAAATCAACAAAATATTGTTTTTATTTGTAATAGCTGCTAAAAAGGATACTTGGGTAAAGGAAAGAAGATTAGTAGTAATCTGAGTATCAAAATTAGAGAGAAGACAGTGCCAAACGATCAGAAACTGTTGTTAAAACAGTGTAGACTAATACTTATGACAAGACAAAGGACGATCGGGCACCAGTCAGGTTGATATAGTATTAATATGTGAAAACCAAAATCGGACAATTAGACCCTTGGAAATTGGGAAGAAAAAAATGCAATTTTTTTCTATTTATTGACACTGTCCTAGTTGGTGGTGCGCCCAGAGCCAGAAAGTACATGTACTATCAAAAAGGGAGAGAGAGAAGGCTCTTGTGTGGGCGCACTCTTTGCAAATGTAGGAAAATTCCTATGATATATGAGAAGAAATATTTAAAACATGAATTTTAATGTTTAGAGTTTAAAAAAACGTAATTTACCCATATAAGTGATCCATGTGAAATAAAGATATTATAGATAAAGGATTAAAATGTTCTGGTCTGTTTTTTCACAATGAGTGATTGAAAAGGTTGTAGACACTTGATTGTCTTACCCCCATTTCCCCTGAGCAGTACAGAATGTCTGTATTAATGGGACCAAGGAGTGATCATAACAATAAAGATAAGTAAGTCCCAATAAGGGCTGCTTACAATCAAAAATTAATGGTCACCAACATTCAAAAAACCTGACTTTATGGCATATATCACAATTATTGGTCGTAAGCCTCCAGTAGAGAGAAAATATTGTAAGAACCAGAATTAGTGGTGATACTGCTGTTGGCGCCGCAACTCACATAGAATGGAAAATAATTCCTGCTCTACAACACCAGGTATTCGCAGGAAGTCTCCTCTCCCGGTACTAACCCAGCCCAACGCTGTTTGGCTTCCAAGATCGGACGAGATCGGGCATTTGCAGCATGGTATGATAGTAGAGAATTTATGTGATAAGTACACCAATGAGAGTGCACCTATATAGGAAATTAGAAAAAAGGTGGAAACAATTAGAAAGTGAGAAGAGGTGAATGAGTAAAGTGGGAAGAAATGTGTGGATCTGCTTTCCACGTTAGGCACGGCTCACAAGATCCCACATCCGTGGTATCGTGCTCCGTGGATCGTGGATGAGAGTCCACAGAAAAATAGTGGAACAAGAAAGAGGCACAAAATCAATGATTCCAGTTCAATTGTATAATGGAAAAAAGGTAAGAAAAGTGGGATGTTCTGTGTCACCAAACAGTTATTATTAAGCCCCTGACAGTAAATGCTGATATTGGTGCACGTTATAGTACACCTTAGGCTGGACAAAGTATAGAAATTAATTCACATTAGAGAATTACATATCATGAATCAAAAAGGCTAGACCAGAAATGCAATATTATCATCAGTAACTAAAATAGCACTGGAAATCACAATGGATGAAATCATGTAGCAGTATACTGGCCTCTGCTGATGATAGGGCAACCTAGCAGTGTGAGATATCTGCCAGGTGCTATTATAACAGGGTACTAGGCAAATGCAACCTCTGTTAAGGAATTGAATTAGGGTCCTAAAGCAGCAGACAGCATATACACAAAAGAGGTCTGCTGGGATGTATAGTGAAATACAAATTAGGGTAGTACACAGATATTATCCTGCTGTCTGTGTGTATTCTACACAGGACAGACGTGGGTTTACGGTCACCAAAATTGGAGGTTCCAGGATAGAAGGATCAGGGCATAGTCATGTGCAGGTGAGGGTGCCAGAAAGTCACTCCATCGGCAGTCCCCCCCGTTGCCATGATCCCGTTACTTCCATGGCAATTTCTATGCCTTCATATTATTTATAAATCATTACACATAGCTTTTTCACAATTCTCACCCTAATTTACCTCTCCCTTATTTCGATATCTCGATGGCGCCTACATATTTATCATATACCCGCTTATGCGCTTTACGCAATTAACCCAGGCCATTCATTAACCTGGGTGCCAACCATAACCCAGTTATGTTAAACGCATGTACGGCTAACAACCTACATTCTCACTCACTCAATCAATGCAATTTTATGTACCTGAACACCTGTGACTTTCTGTCTAATAACCATAACCCAATCCAATTTCCCTATTCATAGCCCTCATCATTTCTATTCCCCAATATATTTTCGGTCAACCCCGTTTTGTTTTTTCCTTTCTTTCCAAAAGCTTTCCCTTCCTTCTCTGTATTATCTTCCATCTGCCATCTACCAAGATGGCGTCCGAAGCTTCACAATCCCCGTCCCTCTGCAACCCGCTGACCATCTTTCCCAGTTATACCAATGAACTGCCATCTAGTAAGATGGCGCCCGAGATCTCACAATCCCCGCCTCCCAAATCTCTGTCATGCTCCGTCTCCGGCTCACTGACTGGCGCGTCTGAGCAGCAGCTGATTGCTCCCGCCCACCGCGCCCGGCCTATCGTGCTAACAGCCAATACGAACCTTGAAGCTGCTTTTAAAACCCCGCTCCCCACCCACCCCTCCAAACCCGGAAGTGAACAAGCCCGTATGGGCGAAACGCGTCTTCCACGGGGGGGGGGGGGACTGCCGATGGAGTGACTTTCTGGCACCCTCACCTGCACATGACTATGCACTGATCCTTCTATCCTGGAACCTCCAATTTTGGTGACCGTAAGCCCACGTCTGTCCTGTGTAGAATACACACAGACAGCAGGATAATATCTGTGTACTACCCTAAGTTGTATTTTACTATACATCCCAGCAGACCTCTTTTGTGTATATACTGTCTGCTGCTTTAGGACCCTGATTCAATTCCTTAACAGAGGTTGCATTTGCCTATTACCCTGTTATGATAGCACCTGGCAGATATCTCACACTGCTAGGTTGCCCTATCGTCAGCAGAGGCCAGTATACTGCTACATGATTTCATCCATTGTGATTTCCAGTGCTAATTTAGTTACTGATGATAATATTGCATTTCTGGTCTAGCCTTTTTGATTCATGATATGTAATTCTCTAATGTGAATTAATTTCTATACTTTGTCCAGCCTAAGGTGTACTATAACGTGCACCAATATCAGCATTTACTGTCAGGGGCTTAATAATAACTGTTTGGTGACACAGAACATCCCACTTTTCTTACCTTTTTTCCATTATACAATTGAACTGGAATCATTGATTTTGTGCCTCTTTCTTGTTCCACTATTTTTCTGTGGACTCTCATCCACGATCCACGGAGCACGATACCACGGATGTGGGATCTTGTGAGCCGTGCCTAACGTGGAAAGCAGATCCACACATTTCTTCCCACTTTACTCATTCACCTCTTCTCACTTTCTAATTGTTTCCACCTTTTTTCTAATTTCCTATATAGGTGCACTCTCATTGGTGTACTTATCACATAAATTCTCTACTATCATACCATGCTGCAAATGCCCGATCTCGTCCGATCTTGGAAGCCAAACAGCGTTGGGCTGGGTTAGTACCGGGAGAGGAGACTTCCTGCGAATACCTGGTGTTGTAGAGTAGGAATTATTTTCCTTTCTATGTGAGTTGCGACGCCAACAGCAGTATCACCACTAATTCTGGTTCTTACGATATTTTCTCTCTACTGAAGGCTTACGACCAATAATTGTGATATATGCCATAAAGTTAGGTTTTTTGAATGTTGGTGACCATTAATTTCTGATTGTAAGCAGCCCTTATTGGGACTTACTTATCTTTATGTGTGTTAAAGTAGGTAAGTGTTATGATCACTCCTTGGTCCCATTAATACAGACATTCTGTACTGGTCAGGGGAAATGGGGGTAAGACAATCAAGTGTCTACAACCTTTTCAATCACTCATTGTAAAAAAACAGACCAGAACATTTTAATCCTTTATCTATAATATCTTTATTTCACATGGATCACTTATATGGGTAATTACATTTTTTTAAACTCTAAACAATAAAATTCATGTTTTAAATATTTCTTCTCATATATCATAGGAATTTTCCTACATTTCCAAAGAGTGCGCCCACACAAGAGCCTTCTCTCTCTCCCTTTTTTATAATACTGTTAAGGCATCAGTCAGATCATATCAGAGTATGGATGAGTGCAGGGGAGGGAGAGGGGAGCGAATGGTGGAAATGATCACATTCGGAGCCGAGGTGGTTTCAATACTGCAGCCCACTCAGTTCCTCCAGGATCGGGCACAACAATTCCCCAGAAACCAGCCGCAGTTTCTTAGTAAATGAAGGCACAGAGAGAGGCATGGGTGGGGTTTAGGCTTGTACAAGCAGCAGGGACAGCAGGGAATAGTACCACTCTCCCTATGTGGAGCAACCTGACTGAGTATTCAGTAAGTATAGGCCCAGTCCCTCCAAAGAATAGGGGACTGCTCATCCTCGTCAGGACTCTGCAACTGATAGGTCAGGAGTCCCACTGGTGCAGGCACGTATTGGCCCTTAACTAGCACTATGGCTGGGTGCTCACAGGGCCAGCTCCTTCCCCACTATGCGCCACGGGTCCCCCCCTGTCCTGTCCTCCACTGACTCAGCGCTCACCTTATATGCGGGCAACGGAGGATCTGGAGCCCGCACCGCAGTTTAGCAGTCCCCTCCGGCTCCCGGCTCATCTCCACTGTCAGACACGCTCTTCCCACACCGCTCGGGATGCCGCTATCCCATCAGGACGCTGTGTGCACTGACCTGCCGGCTCCCTGGCAACGGGGACGCCACAGGCAGACCACGTTCCCCGTTGCCAGGTAATTAAATTAGCACCTGTCAGCGTGTGGTCGTGCAGCAGAGCAGCTGCATGACATTTTCAAATTAGGTTCTCTGCAGCTATTGGTACAGGGACCTGTTATATTCTCCTTCAGTGCCTTACACAGACGCCGGTGATAGCTTCCTGTGAGCTGTTCCTGCTCTGGAGAATTCCCTGTCTGGTGTTCAGTTATCCAGTCAACCTCGTTCCAGTGGTCCTGTGTCCAGGTGTTCAGAGGCTTGTCATTTGAGTCCTTCCAGCCCTCCAGTCAGTGGAAACCGGTGTCTGTGATCTCGGGATTCTCGTTCACCTGCGGTTGTTTCCCCCGGTGTTGTGAGTAGCGGCGGTTGCCGCGTCTCGCGGCCTAGGCCGTAGTATTTGCGTTATATTTGCTGCTGGTGTTTTTGCGGAGGTCTCCGCCCCAGCTGTCCTCCCCGGTACACGGCGGTGCCGTGTAGGGTGTGGACAGTGTACCTTTGTTGCCTTTTTCCATTGGCGGCCGTGCCGCACATACGTTTAGTTTTTAGTTCAGTAGTAACCCCTAGCTCTGTGTTTGTTTAGTTAGAGGTCCCCTTGTTTCCATCCAGTCTCAGTTTACGCCTTGTCTCATACTAAGACCAGGGGGCATCGGAGTTGGGCAGACCTAATCCGCCCTTCAAACGCGGCTGCCGTGTTCCCAAGAACACATAGTCTCGCAGGCGTAGACTGACCACGTGGGTGGAACAACGGAGTTAGGGTCCTAGGGGTACTGCTTTACTTTGTCCTTATTTCAGCATCACGTTCCCGTGCTCTGGACTTACCCACTCAGTAGTTTACGTTCGGAGCACAGAGAACGTAACACTGGCTTAATTCAATCCCGACAGGCCAGTTGAAACAGTTAAAAATAAACTGTAATGAGAAGTAAGTCTTTGAATTCCAAGCAGAGGAGATGAGCGAGACATTTCTCGCCTGTGGATAGGCTAAAAATAGCACCATTGAACGGAGTGATCTCTTATACAATAAGACCACTGATAGAGGCAAAGACAATAAATATGAGTGGGCCTTTATAATCCAATACAACCAACATCACAAAGCTATTCAAAAAGTATTGAAGAAACATTGGGGTCTTTTGAAGAAAGACCCTGTGATTGGGACTCTCGTTCCCGAGAGGTCAATCCATATTTATAGAAAAGCGCCCAATATTAAAACTAAATTAGTCTCCAGTGATCTTCCTGCCATACAGTCTACACCAATAATTTCCTGAAAAGGTTTTTTATAGATGTGGCAGCTGTCTTGGCTGTAGAAATATTAAGAGCGAGGGGAGGAACAAAATTGAAAACATTACCATTAATGGTAAGGTGGCACAAATTAAGGATTTTGTTACATGTGACACCAAGAATGTAATTTATGTCATAAGATGCACCTGTAACTTATTTTATATATGACAGACCACTAGACCACTAAAAGTTCATTTGGGGGAACATATTAGGAATATTAAAAAGGGCCTTATCACGCATTCCCTTTCACTGCATTTCAAAGAAAAGCACAGTTGTTTGGTTACTGAAGCCACTGGTTTCTATGGGATCAAACACATTAAGGGCAATATTAGGTGCCGGGATTTAACATCCCAGCTTGCAAAGGCTGAGATGATTTTTTTTTTATTCTTTTAATATGTTAAGTCCTGGAGACTTGAATAGCAACTTCAAGTTGAAATGGTTTTTGTGACCTGTATGTGTATCGGGATGTTATTTAGGGACTCTTACAATGTTTCCTTTTTTTGAGATGTCTTTTTATTTGTTCTCTGTTGAATTTTACTAATATATATTTTCTTTTTTCTTGATTAAGTTGTATGCTCTCCTCACTCGTGTATCCAACTGTCTCTCTGCTATCTCTTCCTGGATGTCCCAGTGCTTTCTTAAACTCAACATGTCTAAGCCTGAGCTGAATATCTTCCCACCCTTCCACACAACCTTACCTCCCACAATTTCACCATCTATAGATGGCACTACTATCTCCTCTAGCCCCCAAGTGCGCAGTCTTGGAGTAATCCTTGACTCCTCCCTCTCCTTCAAACCACACATTCAGCACCTATTACAAACCTGTCATTTTCATCTAAAAATATTTCCTGGATCAGACCCTTTCTCACCCAGGATGCAACTAAGACCCTTATCCACTCACTGGTCATCTCCAGACTGGACTTCTGTAATCTCCTCCTGACTGGCATCCCTAACACATACATCTCTCCACTCCAATCGATCCTCAATGCTGCTGCCCAGATCATCTTCCTCACCAAATTCACTACATCCACCTCACCTCTCCTACTAGCCCTTCGCTGGCTCCCTTTCCCCTTCAGAATCAATTTCACGCTTCTCACACTCACTTACAAAGCCCTCACTCCTTTCCCAGTTACATCTCTGACCTTATCTCCCTTTACACTCCCGCCCATCCTCTTCACTCTGCTAATGCACGCCGCCTTTCCTGCCTTCTGATTACCTCCTCCCACTTCTATCTCCAAGATTTTGCACGTGCTGCTCCCTTTTTCTGGAATTCTCTACCTTTCACCCTCAGACTCTCCACCTCTCTACAAAACTTCAAGTGGGCTCTCAAGACACACTTCTTCACCAAACCCAGCCATCTCTCATCCTAAGCTTTCTGTGGCCCATGCTCACTTTCTACCCCATCTGTGTCACCCCTGTCTTTGTGCCCCTCCCCTTTAGAATGTAAGCAGGGTCCTCTTCCCTCATGTGCTTTTACGTCTCTTACTGAACTTATTTTATTTTCAAAACTCGCTTTGATGGCACCAAATCTTTCGGTTTTCTGCCACCTGATACTTATTTAGGTGCTGTTTACTGACGCAGCTATATTTATATACCCTGTACTTGTTCTATATTGTATTGAACTGTAAGTCACTGTCTTCATGTTTTGCTTATTTGTTTACTCTGTAATTGGGCGCTGTGGATCCCTTGTGGCGCCATATAAATGAAGGATAATAATAATAATACAATTCCCAAAAGCACCCGGATCCCACGGTATGACTTCTGGTATGTCATTTTCGGTAACACAGTGAGTGACGCAGATTATGAGATCGGCTTCACAATGGTCATGTGGTCCTGCTTCAAACTACAAATATACGTCACTTCCGGCAGAATCCCCTTATATGTGCATTATGGATGTTCTCTTTACTACATGTCCCAGACTCCCCTGCTGTGGACAATCGGAACTCTGAATACTATATAACAAGTGTGATTTTATGTTCATTCATGTTAGAATATCATTGTATTAGTGATATAATATGTTTGGGCATCAATAGTGAAATGAAAATAGAATTTATATTCCGAATTTCTATATTATCAATTATTTTTTTGACTAATGTTGTCATTTCCTGTGGTTTTCTGATTGGCTACTTGTGCAATAAATATTGAGGCTCCCCACGGTACAGACATGTCTTAATAGAGGTCTTTGTGAACGAAACGCCTCGACATCTGTACAGTGAGTAGCCTTGAGCAAACCTGAACGAGTCATATGGAGTTTTGCTCTTTTCTAAACCTTTTTTGTTTTTCTGTGTTTTATGTATTTTTTTGTGACTTTTTCCACGTGGTGGATTATTTTTATCTAGCTGCTGTACTTACTTTATTAAAAAAGACCTTTTTTATATATGGAAAAACAGTTTCTACTTAATTGGATGTGATCACATTTGTTGGATACCTAACTAGTGATGAGCGGGTTCGGTTTCTCGGAAACCGAACCCCCCCGAACTTCACCCTTTTTACACGGGTCCGAGCCATACTCGGATTCTCCCGTAAGGCTCGGTTAACCCGAGCGCGCCCGAACGTCATCATCCCGCTGTCGGATTCTCGCGAGATTCGGATTCTATATAAGCAGCCGTGCGTCGCCGCCATTTTCACTCGTGCATTGGAAATGTTAGGGAGAGGACGTGGCTGGCGTCCTTTCCGTTATTGTTGAACTTGATTGTGCTTTATTGCTTAATTGTGGGGAGGACTGGGGAGCAGCTGTATAATATAGGAGGAGTACAGTGCAGAGTTTTGCTGATCAGTGACCACCAGTTTTATCCGTTCTCTGCCTGAAAAAAACGCTCCTTATCTGTGCTCAGTGTGCTGCATATATCTGTGCTCACACTGCTTAATTATGGGGACTGGGGAGCCACTGTATTATATAGCAGGAGTACAGTGCAGAGTTTTGTTGACAGTGACCACCAGTATACGTTGTCTGCCTGAAAAACACTCCATATCTGTGCTCAGTGTGCTGCTTTATTGTGGGGACTGGGGACCACCAGTATAATATTATATAGGAGGAGTACAGTGCAGAGTTTTGCTGACCAGTGACCACCAGTATATAATATATAGCATTACGGTACAGTAGGCCACTGCTGTACCTACCTCTGTGTCGTCAAGTATACTATCCATCTAGATTCTATACCTGTGGTGCATTTCAGTTGTGCAGTTTGCTGACACAGTGACCACCAGTATATATAGCAGTACGGTACGGAAGGCCACTGCTGTACCTACCTCTGTGTCGTCATTAAGTATACTATCCATCTACATTCTATACCTGTGGTGCATTTTAGTTTTGCAGTTTGCTGACACAGTGACCACCAGTATACTATATATAGCAGTACGGTACGGAAGGCCACTGCTGTACCTACCTCTGTGTCGTCATTAAGTATACTATCCATCTACATTCTATACCTGTGGTGCATTTTAGTTTTGCAGTTTGCTGACCAGTGACCACCAGTACATATAGCAGTACGGTACGGAAGGCCACTGCTGTACCTACCTCTGTGTCGTCATTAAGTATACTATCCATCTACATTCAATACCTGTGGTGCATTTTAGTTTTGCAGTTTGCTGACACAGTGACCACCAGTATATATAGCAGTATGGTACGGAAGGCCACTGCTGTACCTACCTCTGTGTCGTCATTAAGTATACTATCCATCTACATTCTATACCTGTGGTGCATTTTAGTTTTGCAGTTTGCTGACACAGTGATCACCAGTATACTATATATAGCAGTACGGTACGGAAGGCCACTGCTGTACCTACCTCTGTGTCGTCATTAAGTATACTATCCATCTACATTCTAAACCTGTGATGCATTTTAGTTTTGCAGTTTGCTGACACAGTGATTACCAGTATACTATATATAGCAGTACGGTACGGAAGGCCACTGCTGTACCTACCTCTGTGTCGTCAAGTATACTATCCATCTACATTCTATACCTGTGGTGCATTTTAGTTGTGCGCAGTATATATAGTAGTAGGCCATTGCTATTGATACTGGCATATAATTCCACACATTAAAAAATGGAGAACAAAAATGTGGAGGTTAAAATAGGGAAAGATCAAGATCCACTTCCACCTCGTGCTGAAGCTGCTGCCACTAGTCATGGCCGAGACGATGAAATGCCATCAACGTCGTCTGCCAAGGCTGATGCCCAATGTCATAGTAGAGAGCATGTAAAATCCAAAAAACAAAAGTTCAGTAAAATGACCCAAAAATCAAAATTGAAAGCGTCTGATGAGAAGCGTAAACTTGCCAATATGCCATTTACGACACGGAGTGGCAAGGAACGGCTGAGACCCTGGCCTATGTTCATGGCTAGTGGTTCAGATTCACATGAGGATGGAAGCACTCAACCTCTCGCTAGAAAAATGAAAAGACTTAAGCTGGCAAAAGCACAGCAAAGAACTGTGCGTTCTTCTAAATCACAAATCCCCAAGGAGAGTCTAATTGTGTCGGTTGCGATGCCTGACCTTCCCAACACTGGACGGGAAGAGCTTGCGCCTTCCACCATTTGCACGCCCCCTGCAAGTGCTGGAAGGAGCACCCGCAGTCCAGTTCCTGATAGTCAAATTGAAGATGTCAGTGTTGAAGTACACCAGGATGAGGATATGGGTGTTGCTGGCGCTGGGGAGGAAATTGACAAGGAGGATTCTGATGGTGAGGTGGTTTGTTTAAGTCAGGCACCCGGGGAGACACCTGTTGTCCGTGGGAGGAATATGGCCATTGACATGCCTGGTCAAAATACAAAAAAAATCAGCTCTTCGGTGTGGAATTATTTCAACACAAATGCGGACAACAGGTGTCAAGCCGTGTGTTGCCTTTGTCAAGCTGTAATAAGTAGGGGTAAGGACGTTAACCACCTCGGAACATCCTCCCTTATACGTCACCTGCAGCGCATTCATCATAAGTCAGTGACAAGTTCAAAAACTTTGGATGACAGCGGAAGCAGTCCACTGACCACTAAATCCCTTCCTCTTGTAACCAAGCTCCTGCAAACCACACCACCAACTCCCTCAGTGTCAATTTCCTGCTTACCCAGGAAAGCCAATAGTCCTGCAGGCCATGCCACTGGCAAGTCTGACGAGTCCTCTCCTGCCCGGGATTCCTCCGATGCATCCTTGAGTGTAACGCCTACTGCTGCTGGCGCTGCTGTTGTTGCTGCTGGGAGTCGATCGTCATCCCAGAGGGGAAGTCGGAAGACCACTTGTACTACTTCCAGTAAGCAATTGACTGTCCAACAGTCCTTTGCGAGGAAGATGAAATATCACAGCAGTCATCCTGCTGCAAAGCAAAGCACTCAGGCCTTGGCAGCCTGGGCGGTGAGAAACGTGGTTCCGGTATCCACCGTTAATTCAGAGGCAACTAGAGACTTGATTGAGGTACTGTGTCCCCGGTACCAAATACCATCTAGGTTCCATTTCTCTATGCAGGCGATACCGAAAATGTACACAGACGTCAGAAAAAGAGTCACCAGTGTCCTAAAAAATGCAGTTGTACCCAATGTCCACTTAACCACGGACATGTGGACAAGTGGAGCAGGACAGACTCAGGACTATATAACTGTGACAGCCCACTGGGTAGATGTATTGCCTCCCGCAGCAAGAACAGCAGCGACGGCACCAGTAGCAGCATCTCGCAAATGCCAACTCGTTCCTAGGCAGGCTACGCTTTGTATCACCGCTTTCCAGAAGAGGCACACAGCTGACAACCTCTTACGGAAACTGAGGAACATCATCGCAGAATGGCTTACCCCAATTGGACTCTCCTGGGGATTTGTGACATCGGACAACGCCAGCAATATTGTGCGTGCATTACATCTGGGTAAATTCCAGCACGTCCCATGTTTTGCACATACATTGAATTTGGTGGTGCAGAATTATTTAAAAAACGACAGGGGCGTGCAAGAGATGCTGTCGGTGGCCCGAAGAATTGCGGGCCACTTTTGGCATTCAGCCACCGCGTACAGAAGACTGGAGCACCACCAAACAATCCTGAACCTGCCCTGCCATCATCTGAAGCAAGAGGTGGTAACGAGGTGGAATTCAACCCTCTATATGCTTCAGAGGATGGAGGAGCAGCAAAAGGCCATTCAAGCCTATACATCTGCCCACGATATAGGCAAAGGAGGGGGAATGCACCTGACTCAAGCGCAGTGGAGAATGATTTCAACGTTGTGCAAGGTTCTGCAACCCTTTGAACTTGCCACACGTGAAGTCAGTTCAGACACTGCCAGCCTGAGTCAGGTCATTTCCCTCATCAGGCTTTTGCAGAAGAAGCTGGAGACATTGAAGGAGGAGCTAAAACAGAGCGATTCCGCTAGGCATGTGGGACTTGTGGATGGAGCCCTTAATTCGCTTAACCAGGATTCACGGGTGGTCAATCTGTTGAAATCAGAGCACTACATTTTGGCCACCGTGCTCGATCCTAGATTTAAAACCTACGTTGTATCTCTCTTTCCGGCAGACACAATGTTATGCACACCAGTGCCAGCAGGAATGTACTGGTGTCTGAACGGTGAGGGATGCAAAACAAATGAACTCACAGACAGACTGGGGAATATGACATTACATACACAGAAGGTGATAGGGTAACAAAATAACACAAAGTGAACAGAGAAGCCCAAAGGCTAAGAAACTGGGTGTCTCCCTAATATTAGGAATGCTCAGATGGAAAGAAGCAAGATGTAGTGATTTAATACGTAGAGAACCCGAAATGCTGTTGCTAAGGGCAACAGCAAAACCCTAAAGGGTTACCAACGGGTGTGGCAGTAAACTCCTTGGTCAGAGATGGAATAATAGACACAAGGAGAGTCTCCACAATCCTAGTCCTCACTTGCAGTGCACTGGTTCAGCTTACTGCCACTAAACTGACACCTGAACACCTTGCACAGTGAGAAAGGATTTTGGCAGGCAAGTCTGAGAATACAGCCGCAAACCTGCTAGGTTCACAGAGTAGCAAAAGAACCCCAGCAGGTTAAACGACTGACTCCAGTCTTACTGCTAGGTCTGGATTGGCAGAGTGTAATACCAAATCCCAAGGCCTATTTGCAGTAAGCAACAAACAAATACAAAGTTTACACAGTACTAGCTAGCTTTCAGGAACTGACTAACCAACAAAGATTCAGCAGCATCTGCCTAACCTGAGAAGAGGGTTTATATAGCAGGTGCTGTCCACGCCCCACTCAGACCTCACAGACTGTGAGCACAAAAACCAGCACCGGATCCCCTGCCGTGCACAGAGCCTGTAACCACTGCACAGCAAAAGACCCGAACCGGAGTATCAGCTACGCTCAGGTTACTCCGCTAGCACTTGTCTCCCGGTTGCCATGACGACGTGGCAGAACAGAGCAGGAGACGCTAACACACAAGTCCTGCTGGTGAGAAAATTGTCAAGTCAAGCGGAACGTGACCCGTCAACATCTCCTCCTTCACATTCTCCCGCAACTGGGGTTGCGAGGAAAAGGCTAAGAATTCCGAGCCCACCCGCTGGCGGTGATGCAGGGCAGTCTGGAGCGAGTGCTGACATCTGGTCTGGACTGAAGGACCTGCCAACGATTACTGACATGTCGTCTACTGTCACTGCATATGATTCTCTCACCATTGAAAGAATGGTGGAGGATTATATGAGTGACCGCATCCAAGTAGGCACGTCAGACAGTCCGTACGTATACTGGCAGGAAAAAGAGGCAATTTGGAGGCCCTTGCACAAACTGGCTTTATTCTACCTAAGTTGCCCTCCCTCCAGTGTGTACTCCGAAAGAGTGTTTAGTGCAGCCGCTCACCTTGTCAGCAATCGGCGTACGAGGTTACTTCCAGAAAATGTGGAGAAGATGATGTTCATCAAAATGAATTATAATCAATTCCTCCGTGGAGACTTTCACCAGCAATTGCCTCCGGAAAGTACACAGGGATCAGAGATGGTGGATTCCAGTGAGGACGAATTAATAATCCGTGAGGAGGGGGATGTACACAGTGAAAGGGGTGAGGAATCGGAGGATGATGATGAGGAGGACATCTTGCCTCTGTAGAGCCAGTTTGTGCAAGGAGAGATTGATTGCTTCTATTTTGGTGGGGGCCCAAACCAACCAGTCATTTCAGTCACAGTCGTGTGGCAGACCATGTCGCTGAAATGATGGGTTCGTTAAAGTGTGCATGTCCTGTTTATACAACATAAGGGTGGGTGGGAGGGCCCAAGGACAATTCCATCTTGCACCTCTTTTTTCTTTCATTTTTCTTTGCATCATGTGCTGTTTGGGGACAATTTTTTTGAAGTGCCATCCTGTCTGGCACTGCAGTGCCACTCCTAGATGGGCCAGGTGTTTGTGTCGGCCACTTGTGTCGCTTAGCTTAGTCACACAGCGACCTTGGTGTGCCTCTTTTTTTCTTTGCATCATGTGCTGTTTGGGGACAATTTTTTTGAAGTGCCATCCTGCGTGACACTGCAGTGCCACTCCTAGATGGGCCAGGTGTTTGTGTCGGCCACTTGTGTCGCTTAGCTTAGTCACACAGCGACCTTGGTGTGCCTCTTTTTTTCTTTGCATCATGTGCTGTTTGGGGACAATTTTTTTGAAGTGCCATCCTGTCTGACACTGCAGTGCCACTCTCAGATGGGCCAGGTGTTTGTGTCGGCCACTTGTGTCGCTTAGCTTAGTGACACAGCGACCTTGGTGCGCCTCTTTTGTTCTTTGCATCATGTGCTGTTTGGGGACAATTTTTTTGAAGTGCCATCCTGCCTGACACTGCAGTGCCACTCCTAGATGGGCCAGGTGTTTGTGTCGGCCACTTGTGTCACTTAGCTTAGCCATCCAGCGACCTCGGTGCAAATTTTAGGACTAAAAATAATATTGTGAGGTGTGAGGTGTTCAGAAGAGACTGGAAATGAGTGGAAATTATGGTTATTAAGGTTAATAATACTATGGGATCAAAATGACCCCCAAATTCTATGATTTAAGCAGTTTTTTAGGGTTTTTTGAAAAAAAAAACACCCGAATCCAAAACACACCCGAATCCGACAAAAAATTTTCGGTGAGGTTTTGCCAAAACGCGTCCGAATCCAAAACACGGCCGTGGAACCGAATCCAAAACCAAAACACAAAACCCGAAAAATGTCCGGTGCACATCACTATACCTAACATACATTAATTTGCATTGTGGAGAACACATAAAGATACCGAGATAGGAGTCAAAACACTTTATTTCGTGTTAGTTGTGGTACACATCCAGCCTGTTGCTTATCATTAAAAGATACCTTGAAAGGAGTGTATTGCTTCACTTTTGTGTGAGTCTTTGGTACGCAAATCCAACAATTATTGGGTGGAATACCTCCTCTGTGTATGATTGGAGATTGATATCAATATGAAAATTCACTAAAGATACCTTGATGTGATTGAACTTACCTATTTTAGTGTGAGTGGGGTACGCACATTGTTCTGGAGTCCCATTAGAAGACGTGAATATTTAATGTTAAGCGAAACTGGACTACACATTTGTTGTCTCTTTTGTCTCCTTCTTTTTGCATGACCTGTCCATTTATACTGACCATTAAGGGGAATTTATGATCTAGTCTTACATGAAAGGGATGTATTTAATTAATTGTTCATATCAAATTTGTATATAGTGTTTTTTATTTGTAGTGCCCTGGACACAGATGGGTACCTTTCTCTGGTATTATGTTTTTTTTCAAGTAAATGTGGTGACATTTATTCTGGTATCTGTAGTGTATGGGCAGCTTTTGCGCCAAGTAGATGAGACCACCAAGTTCTACTTTTTGAGCTTGTAAGGTGCATTATGTTTATAAGGACATTAATAATATGTCTCATATGTGTAAGGGGCATTACTGTGTGGTATTATGAGTATAAATGCATTACTAATGTGTGGCATTAAGTGTATAAGGTGCTCTACTGTGTGGTGTAACATATAGAAAGGGCACTACTGTGTGGTCTAATGTGAGTAAAGAGCAATATGTTGTGGTGTAACCTCAATAAGGAGTAATCCAGTGTGATGTTATGTGAATACACATTACGCAAACCGCCTTACCAATATTATTGTAATGTAAGAGGTGGCGGCGGTGCGTGTGGTGGTGCCTGCTGCCGTGCAGGTGTCGTTTCGGTACTCACCAGGCGCCGCTCTCTCTCACCTTCAGGTACCGGAACCTTCAACGGACCTGGCAAATCTTCCGTCGGACCCGGACACGATGACCTAGGAGGAAGGAGATTGCTGAGTGCCGTCCTCCTGACTGTGGACCGAAACGCCCTCCGGAACCGAGGAAAATGTGCTTTCGGGCTAGGTGAGGGTCATCTCAGGCGTACGCCTCAGAGCCCGAATTTCACCTATTGGCACTCTCGCACCAGGTGGAAACTCTACCTTGCACCGGCGTGCAAGGCTCACCGCTCGCCCTGAAGGAAGGGAGACAGATAGGGACGAACACAGAAGGAACACACAGACCGATGTTACTCACCGTTGTCAAAGTCAAAAAAATATCACGCTACACATTGCCATATATGCACCTCATGCGAGTGCCTGCTGCACGTGCATGAGCCCTCCCGTGCGTGCGTATACTCGCTTTTGCGTGCACCCGCATGCGCACGGTATGCGCATTTACGGTAGAGTTTGTGTGCGTCTAGCGGGCGACTCAATCGTAACATATTTTAGTCATATAATGTATTTTGTAGACTATGGTCCCTTTGATAGAATCTGAAAGTTTAGTTAATGTAGCATGTTCGGGGACAAAGAGATTCCTCTTTGTTTGATATGAAGGGTCAGACAGGGGTTACACAGTGGTGTTTAGTATCCATCGGAAGAGAATATAATTAGCAATATTCCGGTGTTGGTTTGAAGCGGATTACTCGCTCGTTCGTATAGTTATGGACATAAGAAGTTTATGGACATTTACTATATTTGCACTTTATTACCCATACGGCGGGAAACCCAGTTTCCCTCCCACTTGAGCAGTTTGAAATAGTCACAGCCCACCTGTATGAACCAACCTATGACCTTTTGTTATAATGCAGAGACGGATTCCTGTGTCCAATGAACAATAAGAATGTAGGGACCATTGTACTGTACTGTGTGTAAGTGTATATAAAGACAAGCCGACCTGGGCCAGCTCTCTACTCTTTTCAACGGTTCTCATCACTGATAATCGGGAGCTGGATATCCAGAAAGGCACTTGCGATTGTTTCCCCTTGTGCGTAAGTTCTCTGCAACCATATTTATCTCCTATTTGTTGTAAGCCATTTCTCTCTCTCTTTCCCCTTAAATGTAATTGTGTCTTTGTTGTATTTTAACGTGTAGTAACTCGGTTAGGTATTTTATGTTAGTTTGGTAGTGTATAACTTGTATTGTGTATTCTTTTGCGATTGAACGTTCATTCTCTCCCTTAAAAGGTGTTAGAACCTTAGACCGGTATTTGAGTGTTTATTATATTGCTAAAGGGTTCTCAGAGCGTAAGAGTCGCTCATACAGCTTTTAAACTAACAAGGTTACACTGTGTTGCATTTACACCTTATCACTGCACAAAGGTTTACAATATAAGTACATTGTTTATGATATTGTTACAAAGGTTTAACTCTGTGAGCGTCAGCACCGCCTGTGATCTCCTCGTGGTCTCGAGTGTCCGCTACGCTGATAGCGTATCATTACGTTAGTCGGCAGCCTATAGCGTGCTAGCCTTTACGCTTTAAGCCGTGAGCGAACGTGCCGCTAGTGCGTCTCGTCCACGGCTAAGCGTTTGTTACGCCACGTGCGTACTCTTACGGTATTCCATACGACTATTACGTACTGTGTTCATTAACCTTTTAGAGTGTTTTAAATAGGATAAATATTAGGCTTTGTCAATTGGGGACTCGCCCGCTCTTCACATATCTGCACTAGGTAATTTCAGCAGACATTATCGGTCAGCAAAGGGCGGGAGGTAATATTCCTCGTAGTGCTGACCAGATAAGCGTCTGCTTCACTTAGTAAGGAGTGCTGAAGGAATCCGGAACCGGAAGGTAGGAACAGTACGTTATTGTCTTTTAAAAAAAAAAGTGTTTAGTTTCTGTTTTGCGAACGTACGCATAAGCACACACACCTGTATTTCTTGTTTAGTATTATTTGTTCGTGCCTCATTCTCCTGATTGCCACATACTAGTGATAAAAGTGCTGAGACATCTGTCGTTATTTAATAGTTAAAAGATAAAAAGTAATATTTAAGGGAATAATTGTAAAAGACACGCACACAGTCTCGCCTAGAAGTACAAGGGAGATTTGGGTGGTGTTCAGTGAATGATTACTGTTAAAGATCATTCACATTGATAAACGTGTAGTGTGTTACTGTGGACGTACTTGGTCTGCGTACACGTGTCCTTACAAGGGCAGGGCGTACGCAACGCAAGGGTCGATGCACGGAGCGTATATTACGCAACGGAGCGTACGGATACACCCACATAATACAAACCGCACGATAGTATTGTTTAGTAGGCGATAAGGAAATAACGCGATAATAACACAGATCTATCTCAAATCCAAAAATTTAAAGTTAAAAGAAAAAGAAACCTTCTCTATTGCAATTCTTCTGGGTTAGGCTAATACCGAATGAAAGGAATTCTGTACAGAAATAAGAGTGTTCGAATGTGAGAGTGTGTATATATAAGATTTCTCTTTTATTACGGAAGTGGGAACCATAGGCCAGTAGAAAGAGGTACACCAGCGAGAGTGATAGCGTGGGGTGGCTTGGGAGGCGTCCCTTGTTAATCTCGACATATTTATGAGCAGTAGAGTCTGCTGTACATAACAGACCAGGAGGTCACAGACCAGGAGGTCAAGGACCAGGAGGTTCAGGTACAGCAGACTAGAAGTAGAGAGCACAACCGAAGAGGGTTGGTGCGATACCCATATAGGCCAACAAAGCTCATTGCTGAAGGAATTCGCAGCCGAAATTTTCGATTCCACTGATCGTTCCGCACATAAGATTAGTTGCTTGTGTGCAGATACGATTGTACCGCATGTGATTGTGTGCATTAGCGTGTCTTGAATTCAGAAGAACGCTACTTGCACATTGTTAACGTGATTTGTGTAATTTTTTTTTATTTTAAGGGAAGTAGCCTGATCACTCAGGGACATTCCAGCGGCTGATACTTGCTGGGGAGGGTAAGACACTCCCACACGCCCGAGCAAGTAGACGTACTTAGGTGCCCTAGGTTGGGTACGGAACCTCTGGGAACTTTGGTCGCCGTATTGGCCAGCGTGGGCGGGAGTTAAGTGGGCGGACTTCGGAGCAAAACCCCCACCGCAGCCTTACCTCGAGCATCTTGGTTTTTGTAAGGGTTGCCGAAGACCCTGATTTGAAGTCAGAGGTAGTGAAAGCAGCACCTGCAGAGATGGGGGCCGGTTGTTCAGGTAAGGGGCGATCAGCCGAGGTTCAGGTTGATTTGGTAAACCGACCAATCGGGTCGGCAAGGTATATCATGTGTGAGAAATTGTCATGACTGAGGTTTTGCGAACCCGGTGTCAGTGAAGTCCGTGCGGGCGACTGGAGGACTATGCGAATACTTTCACTGACCTGGTTTGGGAGTGTTGTGGGCTCGGGGTTTCTTCCGGTGACCGGGAAGAGGAACCGCAGCAGAGATGACCGAATCTAGGTTCTCCTCATGCAGGATTAGGTCGGCAGACAGGAAGCACGTGTGGGCGCTGAAGGTCTCCTGAAAGACAGAACTGGAAAAGGCGCTGATGAATCAGTGAAGAATACCAGGTACAACTGTGCTAAAGGGCAAGGGGTGCTTGGAGACACTGAGATGCTGGAGACACTGAGGTGCTTGGAGACACGGAGGTGCTTGGAGACACTGAGGTGCTTGGAGACACTGAGGTGCTTGGAGACACTAAGGTGCTTGGAGACACTAAGGTGCTTGGAGACACTAAGGTGCTTGGAGACACTGCGGTGCTTGGAGACACTGTGGTGCGTAGAGGCACTGGCGTGCGTAGAGACACTGGGGTGCTGAGGCACTGAGGTGCTGGAAGCACGGAGATGCTGAGGCACGGAGGTGCTGAGGCACGGAGGTACTGAGGCACGGAGGTGCTGGAAGCACGGAGATGCTGGAAGCACGGAGGTGCTGAGGCACGGCGTGCTGAAAGCACGGAGGTACTGGAGGCACGAGGTGCTGAGTCACGGAGGTGCTGGAAGCACGAGGTGCTGAGGCACGGGGGTGCTGAGGCACGGGGGTGCTGAGGCACGGGGTGCTGGAAGCACGGAGGTGCTGAGGCGCTGAGGCACTGAGGTGCTGAGGCACTGAGGTACTGATGTACTGAGATACTGAGGCACTGAGGTACTGAGGCACTGAGGTACTGAGGCACAGGGGTGCTGGAGGCACGAGGTGTTGGAGGTACGAGGTGCTGAAGGCACAGAGGTGCAGAGCACGGAGGTGCAGAGGCACGGAAGTACTGAGGCACGGAGGTACAGAGGCACGGAGGTACAGAGGCACGGAGGTACAGAGGCACGGAGGTACTGAGGCACGGAGGTACTGAGGCACGGAGGTACTGAGGTACTGAGGCACGGAGGTGCAGAGGCACGGAGGCCACAGGGATACGGGAGCTCTGGAGATCACAACTTTAGGGAGCTCAGCATTAAGGCTCACACATAGCTGTGTGTGACACGAGGAACTGGCCCAGATTCTAACTCAGCCTCCTGATTTATACTTCCTGGTCCTTGATGATTGGTGAGCAGGATTAGGTGATGCAGACAGTCTCAGGCTGGCAGAGGATTGGACAACTCTGGGTCAGGTGAACAGACACTGTCATGTGACTACTCTAGCCAAGGCTGTGATGTAGAATGAGGCCTAGCAGGCCGAGAGAACACTGAAGCCTGGACTTCTGCAAAACACAGGATGCTGGCTTTTAGACCTAAAGTTCAGATTACTGAATTCAGCCTCACACAGGAGATCACCACAGGTGGAGCTAATTAACTATTACCTCTCAGGCAGAGAACTCAGGAAAACTCATAGTGCTGACAAGCTGTTTAACTCCGTGAGTGAAAGGACACAGGATCCAGGACAGATGGCAGGGGTAAGTCACCAAATATAAAACCTACAGTCAGGATTGTGACAGTATCCCCCTCTTCAAGGGTGGACTCCGGACACCCATCTTAAATCTTAGAGGAACTTGAGAAATTCATACAGAAGAATTTAGGACCTTCGTTGATGCCTCTTCTTCTTACGGGAACGTTTGGTTTTGACCAAGGACAGCGGGATCTCCTGTAAAGAAAAACCTTCCTTAGAAAACATGGGGCCTCCCAAGAAAGGAGTAGCATCATGAACTGGATCAAATTCAGAGTCTGAGTCCAAGTCTAATGGAAGATATGAATCTCCCATAGATACACAGTTTGCAGATGAAAAGGAGGTGCACTGGAGTTTTAAATTCTCTGGGCTAGGAGAGACTCCAACATGAGCAATTTTAATGGTCGGATTCTTACCGAAGGAGATTCTTAGATTATCCCTGGGAGGACAGCACAAACTTCCTTCTGCATTCCCTTTAGAGCAGGATATCTTTACCGAGTCAAATTCCATAGGTTTAGGACCAAATTCTTTAACCACAGCATTACTAAAAGTCTGTAAGTCATGGAACACAGGATCATTACTCTCAAAAAGCATGTTGGCCCACTCCAAAGCTCTTCCTCTGAATGCCAGGAACAGATATCGAGTAACGTTGGAAGGAGTTACTGCACCTGAACGATCAGACTCCATCCGAGAGAGAAATTGTTCAACCAGAGCGGCGTATTGCAGTAAATCTCCATCGAAGTAAATAGGTGGTAAACCATCAGACGAAAGCTTAGAGGCTGAAACTGGAGAAATCTTTGACTGGACGAGTAGGACTGGATTGGATCCGAGGATACTTGAATTGGCTGGAACCAAAGGAGACTGACCAGGCTGGTCCTGGAGTAACACTGGACCGGCTGGAACCGGAACGAACTGACCAGGCGGAGCCTGGAGTATTGCTGGACCGGCTGGAACCGGGACGGACTGACCAAGCTGGGCCTGGAGTATTGCTGGACCGGCTGGAACCGGGACGGACTGAGCCCTTTCTTCACGGGGCTGAACTAAGGCAGGAGCCCCCTCTTCACGGGGCTGGGCTGAGGCAAAAGCCCCGACTTCATGGGGCTGGGCTGAGGCAAGAGCCCCCTCTTCGCGGGGCTGGGCAGCACTCTGTAGACTCTCTGGCTGGGCAACACTCTGTAGACTCTCTGGCTGGGCAGCACTCTGAAGACTCTCTGGCTGGGCAGCACTCTGAAGACTCTCTGGCTGGGCAGCACTCTGAAGACTCTCTGGCTGGGCAGCACTCTGAAGACTCTCTGGCTTGGCAGCACTCTGAAGACTCTCTGGCTGGGCAGCACTCTGAAGACTCTCTGGCTGGGCAGCACTCTGAAGACTCTCTGGCTGGGCAGCACTCTGAAGACTCTCTGGCTGGGCAGCACTCTGAAGACTCTCTGGCTGGGCAGCACTCTGCAGACTCTCTGGCTGGGCAGCACTCTGCAGACTCTCTGGCTGGGCAGCACTCTGCAGACTCTCTGGCTGGGCAGCACTCTGCAGACTCTCTGGCTGGGCAGCGCTCTGTAGTCTCTCTGGCTGGGCAGCGCTCTGTAGTCTCTCTGGCTGGGCAGCGCTCTGAAGTCTCTCTGGCTGGGCAGCGCTCTGAAGTCTCTCTGGCTGGGCAGTGCTCTGAAGTCTCTCTGGCTGGGCAGCGTTCTGAAGTCTCTCTGGCTGGGCAGCGCTCTGAAGTCTCTCTGGCTGGGCAGCGCTCTGAAGTCTCTCTGGCTGGGCAGCGCTCTGTAGTCTCACTGGCTGGACAGCGCTCTGTAGCTCACTGACTGGACAGCACTCTGTAGTCTCTCTGGCTGGGCAGCGCTCTGAAGTCTCTCTGGCTGGGCAGCGCTCTGAAGTTTCTCTGGCTGGGCAGCGCTCTGAAGTCTCTTTGGCTGGGCAGCGCTCTGAAGTCTCTCTGGCTGGGCAGCGCTCTGTAGACTCTCTGAACCCCTCACTGGGGCTGAAGACACGGACGCCCCCCCTGGGGCTGGACACTCTGAAGACGCCCCTCCTGGGGCTGGACACTCTGAAGACGCCCCTCCTGGGGCTGGACACTCTGAAGACGCCCCTCCTGGGGCTGGACACTCTGAAGACGCCCCTCCTGGGGCTGGACACTCTGAAGACGCCCCTCCTGGGGCTGGACACCCGGACTCCTCTGTGACTCTAAATGGCTTGAATATTCTTCTCTGGACACCCAACTTGGGATAAGGTCTTTTAATCACCGGACCCCAGTCATAAATTTGAGTCTCTTTCAGAGTAGCCATCTTGATACCCCCGTCAGCAGTAGCAGGATCGGCTACTGTGGATGACTTGTAGACATGAGCACTGTGATACTGAGATTTGTCACCATTCCCTGGCTTGCGAAGAATGCAGTCTTTAACAAAATGACCGGAATTTCCACAGTAAAGACAGAGGTGTAGCTCCCTACGCCGCTGACGTTCAGCTTCAGAGAGCTTGGGCCGTGGATAGCTCTGATGAACAACTTTTCCTTGCACAGAGGAAGAGACTCTATTAACTGGTTGGGACAAAACAGGATCAACAATGTTGGTAGTATTCCTGAAGAGCTCAGGCATCACAGAAAGAATACTAGACAAAAGTTCTTGTAACTGTAATAACATCTGGTAGAAAATCTGCAGTTGGTCAGGAGTCCTAGTGCAGAAGGTCAGAGAATCTCTGGAGAAAGAACTCCGCTGCAGACACTGTGCCAATTGATGCTGAGTCGACTCCAGACCTTCCAAGCGTCCTGCGATATTGCTTAGGAGGTCCTGCGTCAGACAAACACTTTCGGCCGGGTCCATGTGGCCAGTTCCTACTGTCATGACTGAGGTTTTGCGAACCCGGTGTCAGTGAAGTCCGTGCGGGCGACTGGAGGACTATGCGAATACTTTCACTGACCTGGTTTGGGAGTGTTGTGGGCTCGGGGTTTCTTCCGGTGACCGGGAAGAGGAACCGCAGCAGAGATGACTGAATCTAGGTTCTCCTCATGCAGGATTAGGTCGGCAGACTGGAAGCACGTGTGGGCGCTGAAGGTCTCCTGAAAGACAGAAATGGAAAAGGCGCTGATGAATCAGTGAAGAATACCAGGTACAACTGTGCTAAAGGGCACGGGTGCTTGGAGACACTGAGATGCTGGAGACACTGAGGTGCTTGGAGACACGGAGGTGCTTGGAGACACTGAGGTGCTTGGAGACACTGAGGTGCTTGGAGACACTGAGGTGCTTGGATACACTAAGGTGCTTGGAGACACTAAGGTGCTTGGAGACACTGCGGTGCTTGGAGACACTGCGGTGCTTGGAGACACTGTGGTGCGTAGAGGCACTGGGGTGCGTAGAGACACTGGGGTGCTGAGGCACTGAGGTGCTGGAAGCACGGAGATGCTGAGGCACGGAGGTGCTGAGACACGGAGGTGCTGAGGCACGGAGGTGCTGAGGCACGGAGGTACTGAGGCACGGAGGTGCTGGAAGCACGGAGGTGCTGAGGCACGGGGTGCTGAAAGCACGGAGGTACTGGAGGCACGAGGTGCTGAGTCACGGAGGTGCTGGAAGCACGAGGTGCTGAGGCACGGGGGTGCTGAGGCACGGGGGTGCTGAGGCACGAGGTGCTGGAAGCACGGAGGTGCTGAGGCACTGAGGTACTGATGTACTGAGGTACTGAGGCACGGAGGTACTGAGGCACGGAGGTACTGAGGCACAGGGGTGCTGGAGGCACGAGGTGTTGGAGGTACGAGGTGCTGAAGGCACAGAGGTGCAGAGGCACGGAGGTGCAGAGGCACGGAAGTACTGAGGCACGGAGGTACAGAGGCACGGAGGTACAGAGGCACGGAGGTACTGAGGCACAGAGGTACTGAGGCACGGAGGTACTGAGGTACTGAGGCACGGAGGTGCAGAGGCACGGAGGCCACAGGGATACGGGAGCTCTGGAGATCACAACTTTAGGGAGCTCAGCATTAAGGCTCACACATAGCTGTGTGTGACACGAGGAACTGGCCCAGATTCTAACTCAGCCTCCTGATTTATACTTCCTGGTCCTTGATGATTGGTGAGCAGGATTAGGTGATGCAGACAGTCTCAGGCTGGCAGAGGATTGGACAACTCTGGGTCAGGTGAACAGACACTGTCATGTGACTACTCTAGCCAAGGCTGTGATGTAGAATGAGGCCTAGCAGGCCGAGAGAACACTGAAGCCTGGACTTCTGCAAAACACAGGATGCTGGCTTTTAGACCTAAAGTTCAGATTACTGAATTCAGCCTCACACAGGAGATCACCACAGGTGGAGCTAATTAACTATTACCTCTCAGGCAGAGAACTCAGGAAAACTCATAGTGCTGACAAGCTGTTTAACTCCGTGAGTGAAAGGACACAGGATCCAGGACAGATGGCAGGGGTAAGTCACCAAATATAAAACCTACAGTCAGGATTGTGACAGAAATATGGTCATCACACAGAAATGTTGTGCAATGAATGGGAAAGGATGACTGTGCATGACGGGGAAAAGTTTCCCCGGGTAGGTAGTTTTAACCCAGAAGTATTACAGAATTTAAGGAGAAGAGTTTGCCTGATTAAATCTTCAAAAAGGCGTATTAGACATTATGATTATTTAACATTGTGGCAACAGGAAGGTGAAATACAAAGGGGGTTGGCGCAAGCCGCTGGATCTAACCCTATCAGGAAACTGATAGCCACTGCACCCCCACCACCATACATACCTGGAGAGAAATTGGTTGCAGAGAATGGCACTCAGGGTTATGTTAAATGTGTAGAAGTTAAGGATAATGTAACCAAAGTAATTAATGCTAACACTAATCCGTGCAAGTTGTACCCTGTTTTGAACTTTCCCCAGGATTGTGACCAAGAGGATGAGTCCACAACAATATCAGCACTCTCCCTAGCAGCCACCATATCAGAAACAGCAGTAGGCACGACCCAACCCGTAAGATTAGTATCAAAGGCCCCTAGCGGAGGGACAGGTGAGGTCGTATCGACTGGTAAGTACGGCACCATACACTATGCTGAAACCATTTCACCACATGTTGTAGAATCTACTCAGAATGATGTTGTTGGGCTTAATCCTGTTAGGGTAATAGCAGTGCCAAATGGGAAAACTGACACTTCAGGAGCAACTCCTGTCAGGAACATCGCCATGCACTGTCCTTTTTCTCGAACGGAATTAAGGTCAATGATGTCTGAATTCCCTGATCCTAGAAAAGACTTAGCTGCATGTCAAAAGTATATTAGAGAGCTAGGAAATTCTGCAGAGCCAAATAACAAAGATTGGAGGACAGTTTTGAGGGCATGTTTACCCCCCAATGTTGATTCGTTAAAGTTTATCGCTGATTGCAAGTTAGATGAGGAAGTACCACTAACAGACGAGTATAATCAGGATAATGTAAAGAGAATCAACTTACAGTTAAGGGTATATTTTCCTGCAGTAGTAAAGTGGAATAAAATCTTTACAATAAAACAGAAAGAAGGTGAATCCACACCAGAGTATTTTCACCGGGCTCTGCAGGATATGGCTAGGTACACTGGTATAGATGACATTAAAACTAATGTACACCACAGGGAAGTAGCTGTTTCAGTATTAATGGACGGTCTAAAAGAGGTTTTAAGGAATAGAATACAAACCACTAGGCCTGATTGGAGAGGTATGTCGGTGGATGCATTGGGAGAGGCTGCTGCTGGGCATGATCGGAATATCATCAGACACAGGGAGTCACAGAGTGATAAGTTAATGGCTGTGAGCATACAGGCCCTCACTACCCGGCCACCTCAGCCCAGAACTGTGACCCCTGTGGGTAAGTCAACAGGTATAAAATGTTATTGTTGCCACAGAGAGGGACACATAGCACGTGATTGTAAAGTAAGACCAATACAAAATTCATATAAACCCTATAGACAACGACCTGATACGAGACATTGGGATCAAGGACCGAAGGGGCGGAGCTATGAGCCACATGCAGGGGAAACAAAAAGGTATCCCCCAAGAAAAGACTGGCAAATCTCTGATAGTTCCCATCTACCCCCACCACAAGTAATTGCTGCCAGCGCGATTCAGGGAGGTCACCATACCCAATAGGGGTGTGGCCACACCTGTAATCTGCAGCCAGTGAAATTGATTGCAAGTCTTGGAAGTGAACCCGAGGTCACAATTGATGTAGCTGGTAAATCATTAAATTTCCTTGTAGATACGGGGGCGGCCAAATCAGTGATAAATTCGACAGTGGGCATGAGAACCACTGGTAAGACAATTCCAGCCATGGGAGTAACGGGAGTAGTACAGCACTACCCTGTTAGCAAACCAGCAGAGATTACAATAGGGCCTTTGCATACCAAGCATTCCTTTTTGCTGGCTGCATCGGCACCGACTAATCTCCTGGGAAGAGATTTATTGTGTAAAATGGGGTGCGTCATTTATTGTACTCCTGAAGGTGTATTCTTAGACATACCTGAGAATCACGCTCAGGAAGTACGAGACATGCTAGACTCCCCATCAAAATTAATGTCACATACCGTTATGATAAATAGGAGTCCATCCCAGGTAGAAGAAATGACATCCCAAATACCAGAGTCACTTTGGACTAAAGATGGACAAGACACTGGATTAATGGCAAACGTGGCTCCAGTAGTTGTGCAAGTAAAAGATGGTAGGATAGCTCCAAAAATCCCACAATACCCTCTGAAGCCAGAGGTGGAGTTAGGAGTATACCCCGTAATAGAGCGCTTGCTACAACAGGGCATTCTGGTAAGAACATCCAGCACTGCCAATAGTCCCATCTTCCCTGTGAAAAAGAGTGGGGGGAGGGGTTACAGGCTAGTGCAGGATCTAAGGGGTATTAACAAAATAGTTGAGAGTCAGTTCCCCGTAGTGCCAAATCCAGCTGTCATCCTTATGCAAATCCCTCCCACTGCGAAATTTTTCACTGTTATTGACCTTTGCTCCGCCTTCTTCTCGGTACCTCTGCACCCTGACAGCCAATATTTGTTTGCTTTCACATACAGAGGAGTCCAATACACATGGACTCGATTACCACAAGGTTTCATAGACAGTCCAAGTATATTTTCACAGGCTTTGCATGATTGTTTACAGTCTTTCCAACCAGAGAGTGGATCAATATTGATACAATATGTGGATGATTTACTACTGTGTTCAGATTCACTGGAAGCGTCCCTGAAAGATACGAAACAGCTCCTGTTTCATCTTTCAGACACAGGACACAAAGTTTCCAAAGACAAGTTGCAATTATGCCAGACTAAAGTAAAATATTTGGGACACTGTCTGACACAAGGACTGAGACACCTGACCGCTGATAGAATTCAAGCAATTCGAGACATGACTCTGCCACAAACCCAGCAACAGATCAGAACGTTTCTAGGAATGTGTGGGTATTGCCGTAACTGGATCCCAGGTTTTTCCATTCTAGCATTACCTTTGCAGGAGATGGTCTCATCAAACAAACCTGATCGGATTTCGCATACAGACGAATCCGAGATGGCATTTGAGAGACTTAAACAGTGCCTAACGCAGGCACCAGCATTAGGTATGCCAGACTATGGGAAACCCTTTGAGCTGTACGGAACAGAAAGTGCTGGTTGCGCGGCAGGCGTCCTAACCCAAAAGCACGGTGATGCCAGCAGGCCGGTAGCATACTACAGCGCTCAGCTAGATACGGTAGCGCGATCCCTCCCCACATGCTTGCGAAGTGTCGCTGCAATAGCATTACTAGTAACGAAAAGCGAAGATGTAGTGCTAGGATACAACCTCACAATCCATACACCACATGCAGTGTCAGCCTTGTTAAATTCGGCTCAAACTAGACACGTCTCATCAGCGCGGTTTACAAGATGGGAAAAATAAGAATTTACTTACCGATAATTCTATTTCTCGGAGTCCGTAGTGGATGCTGGGGTTCCTGAAAGGACCATGGGGATAGCGGCTCCGCAGGAGACAGGGCACAAAAAGTAAAGCTTTAGGATCAGGTGGTGTGCACTGGCTCCTCCCCCTATGACCCTCCTCCAAGCCTCAGTTAGGATACTGTGCCCGGACGAGCGTACACAATAAGGAAGGATTTATGAATCCCGGGTAAGACTCATACCAGCCACACCAATCACACTGTACAACCTGTGATCTGAACCCAGTTAACAGTATGATAACAGCGGAGCCTCTGAAAGATGGCTCACAACAATAATAACCCGATTTTTGTAACTATGTACAAGTATTGCAGATAATCCGCACTTGGGATGGGCGCCCAGCATCCACTACGGACTCCGAGAAATAGAATTATCGGTAAGTAAATTCTTATTTTCTCTATCGTCCTAGTGGATGCTGGGGTTCCTGAAAGGACCATGGGGATTATACCAAAGCTCCCAAACGGGCGGGAGAGTGCGGATGACTCTGCAGCACCGAATGAGAGAACTCCAGGTCCTCCTTAGCCAGGTTATCAAATTTGTAGGATTTTACAAACGTGTTTGCCCCTGACTAAATAGCCGCTCGGCAAAGTTGTAAAGCCGAGACCCCTCGGGCAGCCGCCCAAGATGAGCCCACCTTCCTTGTGGAATGGGCATTTACATATTTTGGCTGTGGCAGGCCTGCCACAGAATGTGCAAGCTGAATTGTATTACACATCCAACTAGCAAAAGTCTGCTTAGAAGCAAGAGCACCCAGTTTGTTGGGTGCATACAGGATAACAGCAAGTCAGTTTTCCTGACTCCAGCCGTCCTGGAACCTATATTTTCAGGGCCCTGACCACATCTAGCAACTTGGAGTCCTCCAAGTCCCTAGTAGGCGCAAGACACCACAATAAGCTGGTTCAGGTGAAACACTGACACCACCTTAGGGAGAGAACTGGGGATGAGTCCGCAGCTCTGCCCTGTCCGAATGGACAAACAGATATGGGCTTTTTTGAGAAAAAAACCACCAATTTGACACTCGCCTGGTCCAGGCCAGGTCCAAGAGCATGTTCACTTTTCATGTGAGATGCTTCAAATCCACAGATTTGACTGGTTTTAAACCAATGTGTTTTGAGGAATCCCAGAACTACGTTGAGATCCCACAGTGCCACTGGAGGCACAAAAGGGGGTTGTATATGCAATACTCCCTTGACAAACTTCTGGACTTCAGGAACTGAAGCCAATTCTTTCTGGAAGAAAAATCGACAGGGCCGAAATTTGAACCTTAATGGACCCCAATTTGAGGCCCATAGACACTCCTGTTTGCAGGAAATGCAGGAATCGACCGAGTTGAAATTTCTTCGTGGGGCCTTCCTGGCCTCACACCACGCAACATATTTTCGCCACATGTGGTGATAATGTTGTGCGGTCACCTCCTTTCTGGCTTTGACCAGGGTAGGAATGACCTCTTCCTGAATGCCTTTTCCCTTAGGATCCGGCGTTCCACCGCCATGCCGTCAAACGCAGCTGCGGTAAGTCTTGGAACAGACATGGTACTTGCTGAAACAAGTCCCTTCTTAGCGGCAGAGGCCATAAGTCCTCTGTGAGCATCTCTTGAAGTTCCGGGTACCAAGTCCTTCTTGGCCAATCCGGAGCCATGAGTATAGTTCTTACTCCTCTACGTCTTATAATTCTCAGTACCTTAGGTATGAAAAGCAGAGGATGGAACACATAAACCGACTGGTACACCCACGGTGTTACCAGAACGTCCACAGCTATTGCCTGAGGGTCTCTTAACCTGGCGCAATACCTGTCCCGTTTTTTGTTCAGACGGGACGCCATCATGTCCACCTTTGGTAATTCCCAACGGTTTACAATCATGTGGAAAACTTCCCCATGAAGTTCCCACTCTGCCGGGTGGAGGTCGTGCCTACTGAGGAAGTCTGCTTCCCAGTTTCCATTCCCGGAATGAAACACTGCTGACAGTGCTATCACATGATTTTCCGCCCAGCGAAAAGTCCTTGCAGTTTTTGCCACTGCCCTCCTGCTTCTTGTGCCGCCCTGTCTATTTACGTGGGCGACTGCCGTGATGTTTTATCCCACTGGATCAATACCGGCTGACCTTGAAGCAGAGGTCTTGCTAAGCTTAGAGCATTATAAATTTACCCTTAGCTATATTTATGTGGAGAAAAGTCTCCAGACTTGATCACACTCCCTGGAAATTTTTTCCTTGTGTGACTGCTCCCCAGCCTCTCGGGCTGGCCTCCGTGGTCACCAACATCCAAAACTGAATGCCGAATCTGCGGCCCTCTAGAAGATGAGCACTCTGTAACCACCACAGGAGAGACACCCTTGTCCTTGGATATAGGGTTATCCGCTGATGCATCTGAAGATGCGATCCGGACCATTTGTCCAGCAGATCCCACTGAAAAGTTCTTGCATGAAATCTGCCGACTGGAATTGCTTCGAAGGAAGTCACCATTTTTTTACCATGGCCCTTGTGCAATGATGCACTGATTTTAGGAGGTTCCTGACTAGCTCGGATAACTCCCTGGCTTTCTCTTCCGGGAGAAACACCTTTTTCTGGACTGTGTCCAGAATCATCCCTAAGCACAGGAGACTTGTTGTCGGGATCAGCTGCGATTTTGGAATATTTAGAATCCACCCCTGCTGCTGTAACAGTATCCGAGATAGTGCTACTCCGACCTCCAACTGTTCCCTGGACTTTGCCCTTATCAGGAGATCGTCCAAGTAAGGGATAATTAAGACGCCTTTTCTTCGAAGAAGAACCATCATTTCGGCCATTACCTTGGTAAAGACTCGGGGTGCCATGGACAATCCAAACGGCAGCGTCTGAAACTGATAGTGACAGTTCTGTACCACGAACCTGAGGTACCCTTAGTGATAAGGGCAAATTTGGGACATGGAGGTAAGCATCCCTGATGTCTCGGGACACCATATAGTCCACTTCTTCCCGGTTCGTTATCACTGCTCTGAGTGACTCCATCTTGATTTGAACCTTTGTAAGTGTTCAAATTTTTTTAGATTTAGAATAGGTCTCACCTAGCCTTCTGGCTTCAGTACCACAATATAGTGTGGAATAATACCCCTTTTCTTGTTGTAGGAGGGGTAATTTAATTATCACCTGCTGGGAATACAGCTCGTGAATTGTTTCCCATACTGCCTCCTTGTCGGAGGGAGACCTTGGTAAAGCAGACTTCAGGAGCCTGCGCAGGGGAAACGTCTCGACATTCCAATCTGTACCCCTGGGATACTACTTGTAGGATCCAGGGGTCCTGTACGGTCTCAGCGTCATGCTGAGAGCTTGTCAGAAGCGGTGGAACGCTTCTGTTCCTGGGAATGGGCTGCCTGCTGCAGTCTTCTTCCCTTTCCTCTATCCCTGGGCAGATATGACTCTTATAGGGACGAAAGGACTGAAGCTGAAAAGACGGTGTCTTTTTCTGCAGAGATGTGACTTAGGGTAAAAAACTGTGGATTTTCCAGCAGTTGCCGTGGCCACCAGGTCCGATGGACCGACCCCAAATAACTCCTCTTCCTTTATACGGCAATACACCTTTGTGCCGTTTGGAATCTGCATCACCTGACCACTGTCGTGTCCATAAACATCTTCTGGCAGATATGGACATCGCACTTACTCTTGATGCCAGAGTGCAAATATCCCTCTGTGCATCTCGCATATATAGAAATGCATCCTTTAAATGCTCTATAGTCAATAAAATACTGTCCCTGTCAAGGGTATCAATATTTTCAGTCAGGGAATCCGACCAAGCCACCCCAGCTCTGCACATCCAGGCTGAGGCGATCGCTGGTCGCAGTATAACACCAGTATGTGTGTATATACTTTTTATGATATTTTCCAGCCTCCTGTCAGCTGGCTCTTTGAGGACGGCCCTATCTATAGACGGTACCGCCACTTGTTCTGATAAGCGTGTGAGCGCCTTATCCACCCTAAGGGGTGTTTCCCAACGCGCCCTAACTTCTGGCGGGAAAGGGTATACCGCCCATATTTTCTATCGGGGGGAACCCACGCATCATCACACACTTCATTTAATTTATCTGATTCAGGAAAAACTACGGTAGTTTTTTCACATCCCACATAATACCCTCTTTTGTGGTACTTGTAGTATCAGAAATATGTAACACCTCCTTCATTGCCCTTAACGTGTGGCCCTAATAAGGAATACGTTTGTTTATTCACCGTCGACACTGGATTCAGTGTCCCTGTCTGTGTCTGTGTCGACCGACTAAAGTAAACGGGCGTTTTAAAACCCCTGACGGTGTTCTTGAGACGTCTGGACCGGTACTAATTGTTTGTCGGCCGTCTCATGTCGTCAACCGACCTTGCCGCGTGTTGACATTATCACGTAATTCCCTAAATAAGCCATCCATTCCGGTGTCGACTCCCTAGAGAGTGACATCACCATTACAGGCAATTGCTCCGCCTCCTCACCAACATCGTCCTCATACATGTCGACACACACGTACCGACACACAGCACACACACAGGGAATGCTCTGATAGAGGACAGGACCTACTAGCCCTTTGGAGAGACAGAGGGAGAGTTTGCCAGCACACACCAAAAACGCTATAATTATATAGGGACAACCTTATATAAGTGTTTTCCCTTATAGCATCTTTTTTATATATTTCTAACGCCAAATTAGTGCCCCCCCTCTCTGTTTTAACCCTGTTTCTGTAGTGCAGGGGAGAGCCTGGGAGCCTTCCCTCCAGCCTTTCTGTGAGGGAAAATGGCGCTGTGTGCTGAGGAGATAGGCCCCGCCCCTTTTTCGGCGGCCTCGTCTCCCGCTCTTAACGGATTCTGGCAGGGGTTAAATATCTCCATATAGCCCCCGGAGGCTATATGTGAGGTATTTTTAGCCAAAAATAGGTTTTCATTGCCTCCCAGGGCGCCCCCCTTCCAGCGCCCTGCACCCTCAGTGACTGCCGTGTGAAGTGTGCTGAGAGGAAATGGCGCACAGCTGCAGTGCTGTGCGCTACCTTAAGAAGACTGAGGAGTCTTCATGCCGCCGATTCTGGACCTTCTTCTTGTTTCAGCATCTGCAAGGGGGCCGGCGGCGAGGCTCCGGTGACCATCCAGGCTGTACCTGTGATCGTCCCTCTGGAGCTAATGTCCAGTAGCCAAAGAAGCCAATCCATCCTGCACGCAGGTGAGTTCACTTCTTCTCCCCTAAGTCCCTCGTTGCAGTGATCCTGTTGCCAGCAGGACTCACTGTAAAATAAAAAACCTAAGCTAAACTTTTCTAAGCAGCTCTTTAGGAGAGCCACCTAGATTGCACCCTTCTCGGCCGGGCACAAAAATCTAACTGAGGCTTGGAGGAGGGTCATAGGGGGAGGAGCCAGTGCACACCACCTGATCCTAAAGCTTTACTTTTTGTGCCCTGTCTCCTGCGGAGCCGCTATCCCCATGGTCCTTTCAGGAACCCCAGCATCCACTAGGACGATAGAGAAATGCATTAATGGCCCCCGTAAACATCACCATAAAGAGATGCAGTGCATTAAATCCTGCAACGTATCTCCCAGGTGTGCCTGGACAGGCACAAAGGGTGGAGGATGAGAGTAATAGTGAAGGAGGATTTAAGACAGAGGATGACACGCATGATTGTATGGAATATTTGACCCAAAATTTCATGGCAAGGCCTGACATCAGTGACAACCCACTGGAAGATGTAGATCTTACTTTCTACACTGACGGTAGTTGTCACAGACAGACGGACTCAGGAGACTTGTGTACTGGATACGCAGTCGTAGATGACCAAGGCACCATAGAAGCAGAACCGCTAGGCCCACCTCACTCAGCCCAGGTTGCTGAACTGGTTGCCCTAACCAGAGCATGTGAATTGGCTAAGGGCAAGTCAGCCAATATCTATACCGATTCTAGATACGCATTCGGAGTAGTCCATGATTTCGGAGCCCTATGGCGCCTCAGAAATTTCATGACGGCAGCTGGTACACCGGTAGCGCATGCAGCTCACATCAAAAGGCTTCTAACAGCGATACAGGAACCCGACAGAGTGGCTGTTATCAAGTGTAAAGCACATACATATAGCCAAGACCCGGTATCACTTGGTAACAGCCGAGCAGACGAAGCTGCTAAGTTAGCAGCTGGTACCCCCAGACAGACAGACACCACACAACTGATGGTATTTAATACCGTCAACACACAGAAATTGTGTGAAATGCAAAATTTGTGTTCCACACAGGAAAAGGCAGTTTGGAGGGCAAAAGGATATGGCTAGGAGTCCTCAGGACTCTGGACAGATGGGCAGGGTAAACCAGTGGCACCCAGAGCATACCTTCCAAGTTTAGCGGAAGCAGCACATGGGCTGACTCATCTAGGCAAGGAAGGGATGTGCAAGTTGGTAAGTGCATATTGGTGCGCCCCAGGATTTTCTTCCCATGCGGGAAAAAGGGCAATGACATGCCTCACCTGCTTGAGGAAGAATATCGGAAAGGCAATACCAACAGAACCATCTCATATCCCACCTACAGGCGGCCCTTTTCAGGTAATACAAATTGATTTCATACAATTACCCCCTTGTCGAAATTTGAAGTATGTACTAGTTTGTATAGATGTGTTTTCAAATTGGGTCGAAGCATTTCCTGCGGCCACAAACACCGCTATGTTTACTGCTAAGAAAATTATGCAGGAATTTGTGTGTAGATACGGTATCCCTAGAATAATTGAAAGTGATAGGGGTACCCATTTAACAGGTGATGTCTTTCAAGGAATGTGTAAGTTGATGGGAATTGATAGTAAGCTGCACACCCCGTACTGCCCCCAGGCGAGTGCGAAAGTAGAAAGAGTGAACAGCACTATTAAAAATAAATTGAGCAAAGTTATGGTGGAAACAGGATTGACATGGCCAGAAGCTTTACCCATTGTATTATACAGCATCAGAACCACTCCCAGGTCCCCTCTTAATTTGTCCCCTTTTGAAATTCTGTTTGGTCGACAACCGCATGTTATGATTAACCCTCAGGATGATTTGAAGTGTAACAATGAAGTGACTGTAAAGTATTTGGTTAAGATGAGTAAACAGCTAAGGAATCAGAATGATAATTTGAAGTTGGTGATTCCTGATCTGCCAGATAGTAATTGTCATGACATTGAACCTGGGGATTATGTAATGATACGGAATTTTCTACGCTCAGGTTGCCTTATTGACAGATGGGAAGGACCATACCAAGTCTTATTGATTAGCACGACAGCATTGAAGGTTGCCGAGAGAGAGACTTGGGTTCATTCGTCCCATTGTAAGAAGGTTGCTGATCCAGAGAGGTCCCGTGATAAAGAACAGACGGTAGAGGAAGTTGTATCACTGGAGTGTCTGTTTCAGGAGGATTGAGACGGCACCTGAGCATTGAGAATAATAAGATCGGAGGCAGTTGTCGATTCCCTGTTCCCTTTTATTGTTTTTCTCCACTTCCCATCCCATCTCCCTCAATTATTTCTTTCCCCCTTCTCATTCTTCTCCATTTCCTCCTATAAGATGGACTTGCCCCAAGAGACTGTGATCCGGATTTTCCTGTTGACCATGATGTTGACCAGAGCAGTCTGTTCCGGCGAGAGTACCATGGAGGTCGAGAGAGGTACTGGAATGGGTTCTGATGACAAAGTTGGAGGCGTAGATTTCCAAGAACAACATAATCATCAAGCAAAGGCGAGTATCAGAAAACGATCCGATAGCATTGGCAATAGGAGGAATTGTGAAGGATTGTTAGCTGAAGAGAACTGTATCTGTAGACTCTGTGACAGTGTAGTTGAGGATGGGTGCATCAAGAAATGTCAGTCCAGTATTAATATCCACATGGACCGGCATCCATTGAGTGACTATCACTCCTTAGTGGGTAAAGTGTTAAATCAGACAGATTGTTGGGTATGCTCTCAAGTACCTCAAGGCCATAGCAAATCAGGATTAGTACCATTCCCTTTAACTATAGGGGAGGTACTTGAGCTAAGTGGTGGGAGGCCGGTGGACAGGAGGTTTAATATCTCCAGTCCTCCTAGTTTGAAGCTCCACCAATATCATGTGGATAGATCCCTAGTATGTTTTAACATTTCCAATCCCCGAAAGCCGGGAAATTGGGAAGTGTCATGGAATAACCAAACCATGACCTTTTCATACAGAGCCGATAGAATGCCTACAGATACAGAACTTATACGCCACATAGCCGGTAGTGGAAAATATTTCCGATATAGGTATACCCTAGGAGGTAGGATCATGAGAGTTGGAGAAGTATCACCAGGATACTGTGCACATATCGTACAAACAGATACGTGTACTAAACAGATGGGAGAATTAGGGTTAGGAGATTTCATATGGAAAATGTGTAATATGGTTATGTCCTACTCCGTCCCATATGTTCTCCCCGATGATGCATATTTCATATGCGGGAGGAAGGCGTATAAGTGGCTTGCCCCAAACTCAGAAGGGTTATGTTATATTGGAAAAGTACTGCCTGAGGTAATGACCGTATCCCACACTAAAATGAAGGATATTCACCGCAGTGCCCAAGCTCCTTATACTCACACTCATTACGAGCACATCGTTAAACGGCACCTAATAGAAAGAACAGAGCATCCGGCCTCTGACCTGATCCATGAATCCACCGGGATTCAATTCCTAATCGCGCTAGATATCACTCGTACCGCCAGAGGAGTGATAAATTATAAATATATATCTGCGCTTGCAAATTTATTAGACAATATCACGGAAATGTATGATAACACATTCAGGTATACCGGAAGGGAGCTCCAAGCTTATAAAACAGAACTGGTTCAGCATAGGATTGTTCTTAATTATCTCACGGCAGTGACAGGTGGATATTGTGTCACACTGGCAACGCAGTACGGCGTAAAATGCTGCACTTATATTACGAATAGCACTGAGGACCCGGTCGAGGTCATAGACCAAAAGATGGACGACATCCTCCACTTAAAGTGGGAGTTCCGCAGGAGACACAATCTCACCCTCACTGCTGTGGGTAATGAGCTGACCGGTTGGGTGTCATGGTTGAACCCGCGAAATTGGTTCTCTGGTTTAGGAGAATGGGCTCAAGGAATTATCATGGATGTAGGGAAATTTCTTTTGTGTATTCTGGGTGTCATCATATTGGTCGGTCTGATATTTAGATGCGTTCGGGTTTTAACAAAGTGTAAACGTAGCGCCCGAGTGATGAGTTTAAGAAGTGAAGATACTGTAATAACAACGACTGATTTGATTTATGACCCAACGATAGAGACAATGTTGTGATGAAAATGTGATTCCACGGTCCGTTTCTTTCACCCGTTTCTCCTTTGTTTTCCTCCAAGGTAAAAAGACATCCGCTTGGAAGAAGAATTTGACAACCTTTTACACAGACAACTGATGGACTATGCCATAGACCCCCCATATCCCTAGTAACTTTAATTTTACGCTAGCCCAACACTTTTTGTAAGTCTATGGACATTGAGAAAGCTTTTGCTCGCATTTTTGGCAAAAGCCCAAAGAGACTACAGTCAACATGTACATCAAGACAAGACACCAGACAAGACTTCAATCAACAAATGTATATTAAACTCACATAGTTTATGACTGCATTTACCATAATTGCCCCTTATCTTCATCTCTACAACCTCCAGGTAAAAACACACATAGTCGATAGGGAATATAGGCACAGATATCAGCACCCACATATTTCCCCATTCATGTATCATCAACTAAAATGTGCTCCCCCATTTTGTTGCAACCAAAAGCCGAAAAGAGCTCGGTAAAGTTTGACAGCCCATCCACAGACCCGTACCACGGGATAAGAAGGAATTCAAATGTATACTTCGCAATACCTCGAAGCTTGATTTAAAACACGTACAGCACGATGATACATGACCCCTCAAACATGGACTCATACATACATGCTTCTACTATCTCACTAGATCATACCTTTTTCCCACCTTCTTCTCTCCTCCCCTACCCAATCATAGAAATGTATTATACATGACATATATTTTTCTCTTTTTGAACTGTTTTAGGAAGTGGCAGTTATTGGTGACTGCCAAAGGGTGGACTGTCAAAGTCAGAAAAATATCACGAGACACATTGCCATATATGCACCTCATGCGAGTGCCTGCTGCACGTGCATGAGCCCTCCCGTGCGTGCGTATACTCGCTTTTGCGTGCACCCGCATGCGCACGGTATGCGCATTTACGGTAGAGTTTGTGTGCGTCTAGCGGGCGACTCAATCGTAACATATTTTAGTCATACAATGTATTTTGTAGACTATGGTCCCTTTGATAGAATCTGAAAGTTTAGTTAATGTAGCATGTTCGGGGACAAAGAGATTCCTCTTTGTTTGATACGAAGGGTCAGACAGGGGTTACACAGTGGTGTTTAGTATCCATCGGAAGAGAATATAATTAGCAATATTCCGGTGTTGGTTTGAAGCGGATTACTCGCTCGTGCGTATAGTTATGGACATAAGAAGTTTATGGACATTTACTATATTTGCACTTTATTACCCATGCGGCGGGAAACCCAGTTTCCCTCCCACTTGAGCAGTTTGAAATAGTCACAGCCCACCTGTATGAACCAACCTATGACCTTTTGTTATAATGCGGAGACGGATTCCTGTGTCCAATGAACAATAAGAATATAGGGACCATTGTACTGTACTGTGTGTAAGTGTATATAAAGACAAGCCGACCTGGGCCAGCTCTCTACTCTTTTCAACGGTTCTCATCACTGATAATCGGGAGCTGGATATCCAGAAAGGCGCTTGCGATTGTTTCCCCTTGTGCGTAAGTTCTCTGCAACCATATTTATCTCCTATTTGTTGTAAGCCATTTCTCTCTCTCTTTCCCCTTAAATGTAATTGTGTCTTTGTTGTATTTTAACGTGTAGTAACTCGGTTAGGTATTTTATGTTAGTTTGGTAGTGTATAACTTGTATTGTGTATTCTTTTGCGATTGAACGTTCATTCTCTCCCTTAAAAGGTGTTAGAACCTTAGACCGGTATTTGAGTGTTTATTACATTGCTAAAGGGTTCTCAGAGCGTAAGAGTCGCTCATACAGCTTTTAAACTAACAAGGTTACACTGTGTTGCATTTACACCTTATCACTGCACAAAGGTTTACAATATAAGTACATTGTTTATGATATTGTTACAAAGGTTTAACTCTGTGAGCGTCAGCACCGCTTGTGATCTCCTCGTGGTCTCGAGCGTCCGCTACGCTGATAGCGTATCATTACGTTAGTCGGCAGCCTATAGCGTGCTAGCCTTTACGCTTTAAGCCGTGAGCGAACGTGCCGCTCGTGCGTCTCGTCCACGGCTAAGCGTTTGTTACGCCACGTGCGTACTCTTACGGTATTCCATACGCCAATTGCGTACTGTGTTCATTAACCTTTTAGAGTGTTTTAAATAGGATAAATATTAGGCTTTGTCACCGTCCTACGTCTTGTACTCCGATCTTCTCCACTTACAGGTCCCTGTAAGGAGGCAAAGAGAGAAACAGCCGTGCAGGGCCTAACTCTAACCTAGTGTGCATCCGCTACACTAGCTACATAATAAAGCCCTCGAACTGGCTCAAGTGTGGGTGGTGCAACACAAACTATGCACAAACTCTAAAACAAACATACACTTTGCCCTGCACGGTAACAACACACATCAGATTACAACATCAAACGGTGCGGTTCCTTTAGATCCCTACCTGCACTCTGGGGGGGTGGACGCCACACAGCCTACCCACCTCCTGTACCTTCCCTTATGTGGGGCTCAGGCCAAGCGAGCCTGCCTACCTAAACACCCTGGGGTGGTCTGGACCTAGTGCCCAGTACCACCTGTATTCACCTTCGGGGGGGGGGGGACCGCTTATCTACTGGGCCTAACGCCCCCTAACTGCACCCAGGCCGGAGGCCTGACTTTATCCCTCGGGCCTAGCGCCCGACTAACTCGTCGCCTATTGGGTGACCTGGGCCTAATGCCCTGGGGCCCTGGGTCACCTTGTATCCCTAGCGGCCGCCAACTGAACTAGGGCCTAATGCCCTCTAATGTCCCCCAGGCCTATTGCCTGCGCTTGGCCTCGGGCCTAATGCCCGCCTATCTTGTCCCACAGGCCTGTGGCCTGACTATTCCTATGGGCCTAGTGCCCAAACTGTGCCCCCAGGCCTAGTGCCTGCCTATCAGGGCCACGGGCCGGGGGGTCCCCCGACTACACGTGGCCACGGGCCTGGAGGGCCCGCCTAAACGTGCCCACGGGCCAGGAGGCCCGACTATGTGCCCACGGGCCGGGAGGGCCCGACTACGTGCCCACAGGCCGGAAGGGCCTGACTGTGCCCACGGGCCTAATGCCCGAACACCCGGTGGTCTAGGGAGGAGCGGGTACAGGGGCACCTGAGAAGGGCCTACCTGACCCGCTGGGAGGGGCACCAGGGGGGAGCTTCGTCAGCTCTTTTCCTTTCCACCCCTGGTGACCTCTCCAGCGCTCCTTTTCAATCTTCGGCCACTGGCCCGTCCTGGCCAGCGGCGCCGCCGTTGCCTCGCCGCGTCCAGCCGCCGCTGGACATCTCCTTTCCCGGGACTGGAGTCTTCTGGCCTCTTCCGCGGCCACCCGAGCTCTTCGGCGCTCTCTCCCGTGCGCCCTCCGTCGTCGGCTCCCGCCCGGCGTTCTCCTCCTTCGCGTTCCCGCGCGCGGACCTCTCTTCTCGCTCCCGCCCGGCGTCTGACATCAGACGCCGGGGGCGGGGCCTGTGACGCGGCGATCGCCGATTGGCTCGCCGCGCCCGCTTCTGATTGGCCGGCGCTTCGCGAGCCGCGTTTGGCTCGCGGACGGCGCCGGCTTCGAAAAGCCGCGGGCGGCGCTTCTGATTGGCGGCCAGAACGGCGCCAAGTTTAAAGCGCCGCTACCCGCCGCCGACAGCCTGGTGCAGGGAAACATCCGATCCCTGCACCAGACACCCGCCGCCGCACACCCAGCGCTGGGGACAGACAAGCTGCCCCAGCCAGGGACAGCACCACTGATGTGACCACAGGGCACATCTCTGCATTTCCCCCCCCCCTTTTTCCTTTGTAGTCCCTACAAAGTTCCTCACGATGTCCCTTGTCCGCGGGTCAGGGAATTCCGAGGTCCCTCCGGCGAGGTTGTGTGCGAGGGTCCAGCCCGGACAGACCATGACCCCACATCCTTCCACCTCCAGCTCTGGGTTCCTCTTCTTACCTCCTGACCTCCATCGGCGGATCCTCTGGGGGAGTGGCATCTCCTCACGGTTTGCCACCAAGGGGAATCTTCCTCCACGGGGACAACAGTCACCCACTCTTGACCTCCCATGTCGTCTGTGGCATTGTCCCTGTCTTCAGGGTGTGGTACCGACCACCACCCAACAGCGGAATCCTCCGGGGCATCCGTTTCCTCCCGGGCAACAACCACCATCTGTCGCATCTCCTCGTGGGGCATCTCCAAAGGTCCCATGTCTTCCTCTGGAACGGGTCCTCCCACAGCATCACGATCCTCTCCCCGTACGTCCGTCCAACTCAGTACTTCCGGCAGGTATTGCTCCAGGACTATCTCCTCCTCTTCATGGAGGGCAATCAACGGGGAGCACGACTCCACCCGATCCTGCCAGTCACTCTCGTCGGCACTTCCGATGCCAGAGTCGTCCTCCATCTGTTCTTGGAGGGATTCGTCGGCGGACCGCTCACCATAGCCCGAGTCCTCCTCCGCTATCTGGACTGGGGTATTATTTTCCTCCTCAGCGTACTTAGTCTCTTACGCTGGCACCTTTGCTTCCTCAGCGTACTCCTTCGCTTCCGCTGGCATCTTTACTTTCTCAGCGTACTCCTCTTCCGCTGGCATCTCTAGGTACCCAGGACACACCTGTTCCGCACGTCCTGGTCGTGGACGGTTCCATCATGGGGAGATTCCGGACGTCTCCGTCACTGGGTCTTCACGCTTTTCTTCGCAGCGTGGTCTCTTCACCGCCCAGTCGTCCACCTCCGCCTTATGCGGGAAAGGATTCTGCCTTACTGGGGTCACTTTCTTGGGACAGAGTAGGTCCGCGGCATCTTCCCAGGGGCACTCACTGGCCGCATGTCCTGGTCGCCGACACTTCCAACAAGGGAGGGCCACTGCCACCTTCTCCAAGACGGGTTCCTTGTCCACCTCCTTCACTGGGGAATCTTCACCCGTTGGTTCCGGCTCAGAGGAAATGGGCACCTGCGAACTAACTTCAAGCAGGGTCTTCCGCTCCATTTCCCAGGTTTCCTCCTCCCATCTCTGGGCGCGGCCATCCGCAATCATCCGGTCGTCATTCCACGGACAATCGGGAAGCGCATGTCCTCCCGCCTCGCAGAGCGCACACACGGGCTCTGCAGCCACCCGGTTCCAAAGTTGCTGACGAGACTCCGTCATCTGCTTCACCGTGGCCTCGTAGTCCGTCCTGTCTTCAGTCCATGGACATTCCAGGAGCCGATGTCGGGGATCTCCACAGCTTTCACACCAGGAATCAACCTCGTCTTGGCTCAACTCTTCGTCCCAGGGACAACTGTTATGCTCATGCCCGTAGTTTCCGCAGAGCAAACATCAGGACTCCTTCCTCGTTTGGCCCTTCTGACGTCTTCAGTCCGCTTCCTTGACCACCTTCTTTGGGGACGTCTCCCGCCAAGTACACTCGTCGGCAAAGTGCCCTGTTTGCCGACATTTCTTGCAGGGCGTCACAGCGGCCTTCTTGCGCCCCTTCTCCCGGCGCTCTTCCTTTTCACGCTGGACCGACCGCTGCACCATCTTCAGGAGGTCTGCCCCAGACACCGTCACCCAGTCGCTCTGGTCCGCACACGTCCGGGGGTGAGTCTGTTCCGGAGCCGTCCGCAGGGAGGTCTCCTTGGTGGCGTTCCACATCGTGTCTGTGATCCGGTATCCTTTATCCTGCCGACTATGCCAAAATGTAAGAGGTGGCGGCGGTGCGTGTGGTGGTGCCTGCTGCCGTGCAGGTGTAGTTTCGGTACTCACCAGGCGCCGCTCTCTCTCACCTTCAGGTACCGGAACCTTCAACGGACCTGGCAAATCTTCCGTCGGACCCGGACACGATGACCTAGGAGGAAGGAGATTGCTGAGTGCCGTCCTCCTGACTGTGGACCGAAACGCCCTCCGGAACCGAGGAAAATGTGCTTTCGGGCTAGGTGAGGGTCATCCCAGGCATACGCCTCAGAGCCCGAATTTCACCTATTGGCACTCTCGCACCAGGTGGAAACTCTACCTTGCACCGGCGTGCAAGGCTCACCGCTCGCCCTGAAGGAAGGGAGACAGATAGGGACGAACACAGAAGGAACACACAGACCGATGTTACTCACCGTCCTACGTCTTGTACTCCGATCTTCTCCACTTACAGGTCCCTGTAAGGAGGCAAAGAGAGAAACAGCCGTGCAGGGCCTAACTCTAACCTAGTGTGCATCCGCTACACTAGCTACATAATAAAGCCCTCGAACTGGCTCAAGTGTGGGTGGTGCAACACAAACTATGCACAAACTCTAAAACAAACATACACTTTGCCCTGCACGGTAACAACACACATCAGAGTACAACATCAAATGGTGCGGTTCCTTTAGATCCCTACCTGCACTCTGGGGGGGTGGACGCCGCACAGCCTACCCACCTCCTGTACCTTCCCTTATGTGGGGCTCAGGCCAAGCGAGCCTGCCTACCTAAACACCCTGGGGTGGACTGGACCTAGTGCCCAGTACCACCTGTATTCACCTTCGGGGGGGGGGGGAACCGCTTATCTACTGGGCCTAACGCCCCCTAACTGCACCCAGGCCGGAGGCCTGACTTTATCCCTCGTGCCTAGCGCCCGACTAACTCGTCGCCTATTGGGTGACCTGGGCCTAATGCCCTGGGTCACCTTGTATCCCTAGCGGCCAACAACTGAACTAGAGCCTAATGCCCTCTAATGTCCCCCAGGCCTATTGCCTGCGCTTGGCCTCGGGCCTAATGCCCGCCTATCTTGTCCCACAGGCCTGTGGCCTGACTATTCCTATGGGCCTAGTGCCCAAACTGTGCCCCCAGGCCTAGTGCCTGCCTATCAGGGCCACGGGCCGGGGGGTCCCCCGACTACACGTGGCCACGGGCCTGAAGGGCCCGCCTAAACGTGCCCACGGGCCAGGAGGCCCGACTATGTGCCCACGGGCCGGGAGGGCCCGACTACGTGCCCACAGGCCGGAAGGGCCTGACTGTGCCCACGGGCCTAATGCCCGAACACCCAGTGGTCTAGGGAGGAGCGGGTACAGGGGCACCTGAGAAGGGCCTACCTGACCCGCTGGGAGAGGCACCAGGGGGGAGCTTCGTCAGCTCTTTTCCTTTCCACCCCTGGTGACCTCTCCGGCGCTCCTTTTCAATCTTCGGCCGCCGGCCCGTCCTGGCCAGCGGCGCCGCCGTCGCCTCACCGCGTCCAGCCGCCGCTGGACATCTCCTTTCCCGGGACTGGAGTCTTCTGGCCTCTTCCGCGGCCACCTGAGCTCTTCGGCGCTCTTCCGCGCGCCCTCCGTCGTCGGCTCCCGCCCGGCGTTCTCCTCCTTTGCGTTCCCGCGCGCGGACCTCTCTTCTCGCTCCCGCCCTGCGTCTGACGTCAGACGCCGGGGGCGGGGCCTGTGAAGCAGGCGATCGCCGATTGGCTCGCCGCGCCCGCTTCTGATTGGCCGGCGAGCCGCGATTGGCTCGCGGACGGCGCCGGATTCGAAAAGCCGCGGGCGGCGCTTCTGATTGGCGACCAGAACGGTGCCAAGTTTAAAGCGCCGCCGCTGCGCCGCTACCCGCCGCAGACAGCCTGGTGCAGGGAAACATCCGATCCCTGCACCAGACACCCGCCGCCGCACACCCAGCGCTGGGGACAGACAAGCTGCCCCAGCGCTGTCCCCAGCCAGGAACAGCACCACTGATGTGCCCACAGGGCACATCTCTGCATTAACACCCATTTGCACATTGCTAGCCGGGCCACTTCCTTGTGACTGTACCCCAGGCTGAAAGTTGCCAGCCAGCCCCTAATTGGGAGAAACAGAGAGGAATAAGCGTGTCACCAGCAGCAGAGCAAAAAGTAAGCTGGCTGTATTGTTTTTTTGTTTTTCATCATTTTATTCCATTCCTATCTAAAATTAGAATTTTTGGCTCTGGGGTGTGTGTGTGTGTGTGTGTGTGTGTGTGTGTGTGTGTGTGTGTGTGTGTGTGTGTGTGTGTGTGTGTATGTCCAATGTGTGTGATTCACCTGCCTGCTCTAGGGGAGGGGAAATTGGTGTATGTGTGTGCTGTGAGAGGAGAGCGGGGGTTGCTCCTGCCTGATCCGGTGAGGATTCCTGGTTCCCCATGTATGACCCGCAGGTGGGATCTGGAAGAGGATGCTTTTCTGGGGCTGACTGGAGCAGTGCTGCCTTCTTGCACTTCACTCTGGCCCACACAGTGAAGCTGCCGGCTCCCAGTACCAGTAATGTGTGTACTGCTGGGAATCACCCCTCTGAGAGCTCTCTTCATGCAGGAGAAGAATGCCCGATAAAGGGAAATACCAACTAGCACTGCCATTTCTTATACCCCCATATACTGTATGTTACTGCTGCAGCTGCTATTACTGACTAGATGGGAGCGGAGATCTGCACACAAGTCATCCCTCCACTTCCAGCATCACAGCTTTGTCTGCAGAGCACTGCCCAGGCATCAGTCCTGACTTCTCCAACACTGTCTAGTCTAGTAAAAACTGGAATGGCTTGGCTGCTACTGGGCCCCCATTCTTGCTGGCCCGCTGCTACAGTATGTACTATGGGGAGTGGGGGCTTTACATCTGATGGATGATGGGTACTGGGGGAAGAAAGGGTTTCTAGCCACTGTAGCTGCTGTGTACTGGAGGTGGCAGGGGGAGGGGGTGTTGCTGTAGTTGCCAAGCTCAGCCTTGCTTCCAGGCGACTGGGTTCAATTTATGCCCCTGAATGACACAGATCCAAGATTACAAATATTGACACAAATGGCAGATGGTAGAAGATTATAAAGCTTGGAGGCCCTTTACCAAGATGTACTGAGTATAGTAGGAGTATAGTTTGTAGATAATGGCACTGGAGAAATTAGCACTATAGCACGGTTTTGAAGGTGATGGCTAATTTCCAGTGAGCAGGACAAAATTCAGTAAGCAAAAGGTAGAGTGGTCAACCAAGCTGGTGACTGGTACTCAAATTTGAATATGTAAATGTTCAAGGGAAATCCAACAGAAAGGTTAAAAAAGCTGGATCAAACACTAAGGTAATTAGACATAGATTCACAGGGCACACAGGGAAAGTTTTAGGCACATTGTAACAGAATTATCTGGAAATAAATAACTGGGGTACATTTATTTAACAAGGCATTCTATAGCGTTCATTCTCCAATAGGACTCATGGCGCTTAACAGATTGAATGAGCATAATATAGTACAGAAACAATGAAGTATAGAAAAGCATTTCATAAAATACAGAGAGCATGGAGATTTTAAGGGGACATTACGAAAATGCATGAATAGAGAGGAAAGTCTTGAGTCTGTTTTTGAAAGATTCTAGAGCGGGGGACTCTCAAACTGTGCAGGGAAGTGAGTTTCATACAGTGGGAGCCAAATGGCTAAAAGCTCGACCCCAGATTAGATACGGTAGATTCTAGGAACTGCTAATAGTCCTTCATCTACATATTGCAATAATCGAGTGGGACAGTATGGAATCAGAAGATGCTTCAGGATCATAGGGCCCTGGTCATGTAAGGCTTTGAAAGTCAGTAAGCCAATCTTGAAAATTATTAATCATCTCACAGGCAGCCAGTGGAGGGAATAGAGAATGGGTGTTATGTGGGTGGAGTGGGGCTGGTTTTGGAAATACACTGGCAGCTGCATTTTGTACCAGCTGTAAGCGATGCAAATCTTTTGCTGGGAGACCAAGGTTGAGGCCATTACAGTAGTCTAATTGAGATGATACAAATGCATGTATGACTTTTGGCAGATCTTCAGGGGAAGTTAAGTAATTGATTCTGGATATGTTCCTCAGATGAATGAGGATTTGATTGTGGTGGATATCTGATGTTTAAGTGTCAAGCCTACATCAAGGACAATGCCAGGATTCCATACATGATGAGTATATTTCAGATGAAACTCTCTGTGACCTGCTTGTGAGAAAGGATTTGAACCAGCTAAGGACTGTGCTATACAGTCCACAGGCAATCAGAACCCCATGGTTCACAGTATCAAATGCTGCAGTGAGATCCAGAAGGATTAAGATTGGCAGTCACCTCTGTCTCTTGCCATCATTAGATCGTTTAACAACTACACACCAGGGCTGTTTCAGTGCTATGTCTTCTCCTTAATCCTAATAGGAATAGATCATAAATATCATGGGTTGTCAGGTGGGTTTCCAGATGAGTTGCAACCACTTTCTCAATAAACTTTCCTAGAAAAGGAAGGTTTGATACCTGTCTGTAGTTGGTCATGCAGTCAGGATCTACATTTGTTTTTTTAAGAATAGGTCTAACAATTGGTTCAGGAAAAAAGCCTGTCTGCAAAGAGCATTGAACTGTTTTTGCAAATACAGTGCCGGTTATGACCATACACCATATTAGAAGCTTGGTTGAGGCAGAGCCGGAATCACAGGTAGTGGGACGCAATTTTCAGGCAATTTCATCAATGTCTTTTGCATCCACTGGGTCAAAGTTGGTCAATTATGACAGGTAGCTTAAATTGGCAGACTTGGCAGTTTGGCGCTCCTTTAATGGCACTGTAGAGATTCCAGCCCGGATGGTGGCTACTTTATCTGCAAAGAAGTTTGCAAATTCATTGCATCTTGCCTGGGAGAGGGTTTCATCAAGGTGCAGGCATGCTGGCTTGTAGAACATCTCCACTGTGCGGAAAAGCTGAGCAGGCCTATTGTTTACTGCCGTGATCTCATTTGAGAGGAACTTTGATTTCTTAAGAGTGATTGTGGATTGTTATTCTTCATTATGCTTTATTGGTTGTATCCTGTCCTCCCCCACGTTAGTTCTCACAATAGGCCTTAATCATTTCCAGTCCCAACTCCATGTGGTCCAAAATCTGGCATTGTTCCCTTTACAACCGTGTTCCACCTTATTGGTGTCAGGGCTTGATACATGTGTACGAGGCATGGGGGTGGGGCCCTGGATGAAAGAAGTACGGGCGCTCACTTACCAGGCCTACGTACCTCCCGGCTCCCGTCCTGCACCTTCAGTCCGTCGAGACCACTCCGACGATACTGGCACACGTCCAGACACGGAGAAGAACTTCCTGGGGTGACCTGAAAAGAATGGGGGACACACTACGCAGGGGTGGCCTACACTGGGCTCAGTGAAGGGTCATCATTGGCACTTGTGGCCTCAGACTGGGTGCCCCCGTAGTGGTGCGGAGCACCAGGGGCGACCCTGAACGAAAATGCCCAAAGGGGAGGTGGGGGAAGGGGTAACATACACCACAGACAACACACAAAATACAATTCCGCTCACCAGCTGTATCCTCGGATCCCTGCCAGACGGCTGGCCCTTCTTCTTTGCTCCTGTAAGAGAACACACAACACAGCCCGCGGGACGTGGCGCTGCTTACGCTTTATGATGGAGAGACACTTATACAGAGGTTATAGCACGACACCGTAATACTGTTTCAACCTTGTGGTACTCACCAACGCGTACTTCCGACAGCCTACCTTTCATGGGGGGCCTGGCTGTGGGTAAAACTGAGAACTCATCACACATGCGGCGTAGCGCCAACTTATGCGAACCGCGGCCTATCGCCGACTTCAGCAACCTGCGGCGTAGCGCCGACATTTGCAACCTGCGGCGTAGCGCCGACTTCTGCAAACTGCGGCGTAGCGCCGACTTCAGCAACCTGCGGCATAGCGCCAACTTCAGCAACCTGCGGCGTAGCGCCGACTTCAGCAACCTGCGGCGTAGCGCCGACTTCAGCAACCTGCGGCGTAGCACCGACTTATGCAACCTGCGGCGTAGCGCCGACTTATGCAACCTGCGTGGGCCTGCCTAACTGTGGGGGGATAATGGGGGGGGCCTAACGCCCTCTGCTGCTTAGGCCTAGTGCCTGTTTTTGCCCCACGGGCCTAGTGCCCGAATCCCTGGTGGTCTAGGGGGAAAGAGGGGCACCACCTAGAACTACCCCCACAGGCCTAGTGTCTGCCTACGGTGCCTCAGGCGGGTGGGCCTTATGCCCCCTTTGATCCCCCGGGCCTAGCGCCCGCCTAATGCGCCTCAGGCCTAGTGCCTGCCATGCCCTATGGGCCTAGTGCCCGAATCCCTGGTGGTCTAGGGGGAGGGGGGCACCACCTGAACTTACCCATCCAAAGGGCAACGACTGGACCAAGCCTGGTCCGGCCACGCCCACCGCGTTGTCTTCGCCGGAGGCGGGATGGCTCCCACCACCTCCGGGCTTCCTGGAGACTTCACCTGGGCAGCGGTGGCCTGTGCAAGCTCTTTTGCATTGCACACCGCTGGCCCAGGGCTTCCGACGTCTTCACCCGGCGGGCGGTGGCGTGGAGCAGCTTTTTCGCACCTGCCGCCGCCCTCCAGGACTTCCGGCGCCGTCTCCTTGCTTCCGTCTTCAGGAGCTCTTCTCTGCTCCCTCCCGGCCGACGAATCTAACTCCCGCGCCCGGCGCTGGCTAATACAAACCAGTGCCGGGGGGGGGGCTATGACGCGGCGAGCCGGGATTGACTCGCCCCCGCCACTCCCGATTGGCTGCCAGCTCGCGAGCCGTGATTGGCTTGCGGCTGGCGCCAAATTCAAAGAGCTGCGCTGTGATTGGCGGGGCCTGAGTCCCGGAGGATGCAGGCCCGCCGCCATCACCCGCATGGAGCGGCGGTGGATATTCACCGCCGCCCCCACGTCCGCTGCCGAATTCTGCAACCGGCCGGGCAGGGGAAGACCGGACCAAGCCCGGTCTCCAGTGCTGCCCGAAACCAGCGCCACCTCCGGCCCCATGGGGCGGCACCGCCCCGCCCCAGGTGAGGAGGTACAGGATGGTTAGTAGCAGGGCCAGTGACCGCACAAGTACACTGGCCCCTGCTACATTCCTCCATGCTTTTTCCTTTGTGGTCCCCACAAAGCTGGCTATCGCCCTTGTCCCGGCGTCAGGGCCTTCATCGCTTGTCCTGGCGGTCGGCCCCGGTTCCAGTGCCCCATCCAGGACAAGTGCACCTGGATGGGGCACCTGCGGAAGGAAGCCTCACCTTCCCCCTTTGGTCTGGGGGTGCTATCCCCTCGGGGACCACCGTGGGTGGCAGACCCTCCATGGCAATGGCGGTTGCCTCCTGGAGCTGGATCCGGCTCTCTAGGACACTGGGTTCCTCGTCTGATGGCATATCCTCCCACCCATCCTCGTCATCCGGGTTGTCTGCAGGTTGGCCAGCAACACTGGGTTCCTCATCTGATGACATGGTCTCCCACCCATCGTCATCTTCCAGGGTATCCGTATTTTGGTCGGAGACACGGGATTCCTCCTCGGATGACATGGTCTCCCACTCGTCATTGTCGGATTCTTCCCGGTCTGTCCAGCCCGATGATAGGTCGTCCCTAGGCCTGGGGCACTCAGGGCGCTCGTGGTCGGGATCGCTGCATCCCGTACATCTCTCTACCTCTCCTTCGCTCCTGTCGTCGTCTCCGGTACAGCCCTTGTGGTTGCAGCTGTGGTCGTCACAGGGAGACCAGTTAATCTCTCGCATCTGATGCCGTGTGCCCTCCTCCTCCTGCCTGTCCGACGCTACCTTCCTCTCGGCTTGCCCTTGGCGCCAATTCCTAATCGCCCGGGCGGAGGCGTACGGGCAATCCGGCAATTCATGGTCCACTTCTCCACAGAGCGCGCACCAAGGCTCGTTCCAGCTCTGTTGGGCCAAGGGCCTTCCCTCTGATTGGACAACTTGGTCGCTGCATTCGGGGGGCCATCCCGTATTTTCCACAGGGATTGGTGTTGATCTTGGGGGCTTGGTCGCGAAGTAATGGCCGCCGCTATGGATCCCTGCGACCAACGGCTGCATCTCGACATCCACTCAAGCAGCAGGTGGCCGGGGGTACTCCTCCGTCTGCTGGCCCGTCTGGTAGGGGTCGGTGGTGGCTTGCTGACGCTTCTTCTGTCGGCGCTCCTCTCGGTTACGCTTTACGGCTTGCTGCACTGCCCGCCGTAGGTCAGCGGACGTGAGGACGGGCCAGTTACTTCTGTCCTCACATGCCAGGGGGTGGATCTGTTCTGGCAACGTTCTCCACATGGCGTCTGTCGGTCGCAGGTCCTGCCGGCTACGCCAAATGTAAGAGGCATGGGGGTGGGGCCCTGGATGAAAGAAGTACGGGCGCTCACTTACCAGGCCTACGTACCTCCCGGCTCCCGTCCTGCACCTTCAGTCCGTCGAGACCACTCCGACGATACTGGCACACGTCCAGACACGGAGAAGAACTTCCTGGGGTGACCTGAAAAGAATGGGGGACACACTACGCAGGGGTGGCCTACACTGGGCTCAGTGAAGGGTCATCATTGGCACTTGTGGCCTCAGACTGGGTGCCCCCGTAGTGGTGCGGAGCACCAGGGGCGACCCTGAACGAAAATGCCCAAAGGGGAGGTGGGGGAAGGGGTAATATACACCACAGACAACACACAAAACACAATTCCGCTCACCAGTTGTATCCTCGGATCCCTGCCAGACTGCTGGCCCTTCTTCTTTGCTCCTTTAAGAGAACACACAACACAGCCCGCGGGACGTGGCGCTGCTTACGCTTTATGATGGAGAGACACTTATACAGAGGTTATAGCACGACACCGTAATACTGTTTCAACCTTGTGGTACTCACCAACGCGTACTTCCGACAGCCTACCTTTCATAGGGGGCCTGGCTGTGGGTAAAACTGAGAACTCATCACACATGCGGCGTAGCGCCAACTTATGCGAACCGTGGCCTAGCGCCGACTTCAGCAACCTGCGGCGTAGCGCCGACTTCTGCAACCTGCGGCGTTGCGCCGACTTCAGCAAACTGCGGCGTAGCGCCGACTTCAGCAACCTGCGGCATAGCGCCGACTTCAGCAACCTGCGTCGTAGCGCCGACTTCAGCAACCTGCGGCGTAGCGCCGACTTCAGCAACCTGCGGCGTAGCACCGACTTATGCAACCTGCGGCGTAGCGCCGACTTATGCAACCTGCGTGGGCCTGCCTAACTGTGGGGGGATAATGGGGGGGGGCCTAACGCCCTCTGCTGCTTAGGCCTAGTGCCTGTTTTTGCCACACGGGCCTAGTGCCCGAATCCCTGGTGGTCTAGGGGGAAAAAGGAGCACCACCTAGAACTACCCCCACGGGCCTAGTGCCCGCCTACGGTGCCTCAGGCGGGTGGGCCTTATGCCCCCTTTGATCCCCCGGGCCTAGCGCCCGCCTAATGCGCCTCAGGCCTAGTGCCTGCCATGCCCCACGGGCCTAGTGCCCGAATCCCTGGTGGTCTAGGGGGAGGGGGGTACCACCTGAACTTACCCATCCAAAGGGCAACGGCTGGACCAAGCCTGGTCCGGACACGCCCACCGCGTTGTCTTCGCCGGAGGCGGGATGGCTCCCACCACCTCCGGGCTTCCTGGAGACTTCACCTGGGCAGCGGTGGCCTGTGCAAGCTCTTTTGCGTTGCACACCGCTGGCCCAGGGCTTCCAACGTCTTCACCCGGCGGGCGGTGGCGTGGAGCAGCTTTTTCGCACCTGCCGCCGCCCTCCAGGACTTCCGGCGCCATCTCCTTGCTTCCGTCTTCAGGAGCTCTTCTCTGCTCCCTCCCGGCCGACGAATCTAACTCCCGCGCCCGGCGCTGGCTAATACAAACCAGTGCCGGGGGGGGGCTATGACGCGGCGAGCCGGGATTGGCTCACCCCCGCCACTCCCGATTGGCTGCCAGCTCGCGAGCCGTGATTGGCTTGCGGCTGGCGCCAAATTCAAAGAGCTGCGCTGTGATTGGCGGGGCCTGAGTCCCGGAGGATGCAGGCCCGCCGCCATCACCCGCGTGGAGCGGCGGTGGATATTCACCGCCGCCCCCACGCCCGCTGCCGAACTCTGCAACCGGCCAGGCAGAGGAAGACCGGACCAAGCCCGGTCTCCAGTGCTGCCCGAAACCAGCGCCACCTCCGGCCCCATGGGGCGGCGCCGGCCCGCCCCAGGTGAGGAGGTACAGGATGGTTAGTAGCAGGGCCAGTGACCGCACAAGTACACTGGCCCCTGCTACATTCCTCCATGCTTTTTCCTTTGTGGTCCCCACAAAGCTGGCTATCGCCCTTGTCCCGGCGTCAGGGCCTTCATCGTTTGTCCTGGCGGTCGGCCCCGGTTCCAGTGCCCCATCCAGGACAAGTGCACCTGGATGGGGCACCTGCGGAAGGAAGCCTCACCTTCCCCCTTTGGTCTGGGGTGCTATCCCCTCGGGGACCACCGTGGGTGGCAGACCCTCCATGGCAATGGCGGTTGCCTCCTGGAGCTGGATCCGGCTCTCTAGGACACTGGGTTCCTCGTCTGATGGCATATCCTCCCACCCGTCCTCGTCATCCGGGTTGTCTGCAGGTTGGCCAGCAACACTGGGTTCCTCATCTGATGACATGGTCTCCCACCCATCGTCATCTTCCAGGGTATCCGTATTTTGGTCGGAGACATAGGATTCCTCCTCGGATGACATGGTCTCCCACTCGTCATTGTCGGATTCTTCCCGGTCTGTCCAGCCCGATGATAGGTCGTCCCTAGGCCAGGGGCACTCAGGGCGCTCGTGGTCGGGATCGCTACATCCCGTACATCTCTCTACCTCTTCTTCGCTCCTGTCGTCGTCTCCGGTACAGCCCTTGTGTTTGCAGCTGTGGTCGTCACAGGGAGACCAGTTAATCTCTCGCATCTGATGCCTCCTGCCTGTCCGATGCTACCTTCCTCTCGGCTTGCCCTTGGCGCCAATTCCTAATCGCCCGGGTGGAGGCGTATGGGCAATCCGGCGATTCATGGTCCACTTCTCCACAGAGCGCGCACCAAGGCTCGTTCCAGCTCTGTTGGGCCCAGGGCCTTCCCTCTGATTGGACAACTTGGTCGCTGCATTCGGGGGGCCATCCTGTATTTTCCACAGGGATTGGTGTTGATCTTGGGGGCTTGGTCGCGAAGTAATGGCCGCCGCTATGAATCCCTGCGACCAACGGCTGCATCTCGACATCCACTCTAGCAGCAGGTGGCCGGGGGTACTCCTCCGTCTGCTGGCCCGTCTGGTAGGGGTCGGTGGTGGCTTTCTGACGCTTCTTCTGTCGGCGCTCCTCTCGGTTACGCTTTACGGCTTGCTGCACTGCCCGCCGTAGGTCAGCGGACGTGAGGACGGGCCAGTTACTTCTGTCCTCACATGCCAGGGGGTGGATCTGTTCTGGCGACGTTCTCCACATGGCGTCTGTCGGTCGCAGATCCTGCCGGCTACGCCAAATGTAAGAGGCATGGGGGTGGGGCCCTGGATGAAAGAAGTACGGGTGCTCACTTACCAGGCCTACGTACTTCTCGGCTCCCGTCCTGCACCTTCAGTCCGTCGAGACCACTCCAACGATACTGGCACACGTCCAGACACGGAGAAGAACTTCCTGGGGTGACCTGAAAAGAATGGGGGACACACTACGCAGGGCCCTGCTACATTTGCACAATGAGTTCAGCTCTGCTTCCCCATTCTGGGCATGTTCAGTGCAAAATCATGCAAGATATGCTACTCTAACAGGGGCAGTGCTTGCTCTAAATCAACCGCAATGTCTCCATTTTATTTATGTATTTATTTAATCTTTAGTCCGTCCTCATGCTGTAGTATTTCAATATTTCCTGATCAAATCATGAATACAAATATGTCTTGTTGCCTGCCGATGCTGCTGCTCATCTAACTGCACCTGAACTTTGGTCGCTGTAGTCTACAGCTGGGAGCAAGTGAATAGCTACCATAGGTGCAGGGAGTACAGCTGCTATGGGGCCCAGAGCAGAGAGGAGCCCACGTTTCCTGTCAAAGTTACATGTGTTATATACATTTTTTAACCATTGGCAGAAACATAGGGGCCATTACAAAATATTATATTGTTACATAATATAAACTGGGGCACTGTAATGTGGTACATTATGAAGTGGAGGCACTATAGTGTGGTATAATATGAACTGGGTGCACTGTCTTGTGGTGTAATATAAAATGGAGGCACTACAGTGTGGCACAATATAAACTGGGGGCACTGTATTGCGGCACACAATTAGAGGTAAGGCACTATAGTGTGGCATAATATAGTGGGGGTACTGTAATGTGCCATAATATGAATTGGGGACACTGTATGACAGAATGTGAATTGGGGGTACTGTGCGGCATAATGTGTATTAGCAGCCCTTCAATTTGACATAATGTGAACTAGGGCACTATTATGGTTCAGAAAATGAACCAGGGCACCATTATGGGACATAAGATTAATAACTGCTGTGGAGAGGTGTCTCTCTAGAAGCTTTGGGACAGGGGCCCCTTAAAAATGTTGCTATTTGGCCCACAAAGTTCCTTCTATGGCCCTGGCTGGGAGTAATCTGTTATTTTCTCTTTTTGCAGGTAAATTAGACTCTGTAAGTGTGATCTGTCTGGAAGAGAAACATATGACAGAAGGTAAACCTGTGAGGTGCTACTGTGCTTTGTATACTGGGAAGTACTGCACTATATTTTTCAATGTATCAGTGACTGGGAAGCCTTGTTTGGCTTGGCTAGATCTAAAATCCTACCAGCAGAAGTATACTGTCTGATAACCAGAATGGTTAAATGCAAAAATAGTTATTGATGTGCACTTCTATTTTGAAATAAGCATATAATATTTGCCCTTTAAATAAGCAGGATAAAAGCATGCTAAATATTTTTTTTGTAATAATGTGCATAAGAGCTAAGTTTCCACACAAGGGGCTGTATTTACGCATCTTAGTGGGTTGGAGCTTAAAATTTAAAGACACACTAACATTCAGTGTAAAGCATGCTGGGCGTTACGCTATATGGTAGTGCCACTTTAAATTGTCAGCTTCAAGCCGCACGGCGCACAGTAATAGCAGTCTGTAAAAGCTGCCGCTTTGTAAATATAGCCTCTGATAGTTTGTACATGTATACATTATTTAGAAATGAGAAAATATAAATATACAGGTTTTCAACATTCTGAAACACTTTCAGGTATGTTATACATATGAACAACATCCTGGTTTTTCTAGTTGAGTTTTGATGTTTTCAAGAGCAGGATCAGCACTGAAATACTTTTCCTTTGGGCAACAATACACATTTTGAGAAGTGACTATAAGAATCAGCACCACCTAGTGTCTAGCTTATAGGCTTTCATGCATTTTTTAAGCAGTAAATAAATAAAACTGTTGTATTATTTTAGTTTGAAAATATTGTATATGGGCAATAATACAGTATATTGTAGAGAGTGTATGTATAGTTTTCATAGACTCATGTACACAATCCTGTTGTTTTTTTAATTAAAGCGCAAATTTCACTTTGCTTATATTTGACATTTGCCTTGCTAAAATTACTCTGTTTTGCCTGTCTAAAAATATCAGGGGCTAAATATACAGGTTGAGTATCCCATATCCAAAATGCTTGGGACCAGAAGTATTTTGGATATTGGATATTTCTGTATTTTGGAATAATTGCATTCCATAATGAGAGATCATGGCGATGGGACCCAAGTCTAAGGACAGAATGCTTTTGTGTTTCATATACACCTTATACACACAGCCTGAAGGTCATTTTAGCCAATATTTTTAATAGGTTTGTGCATTAAACAAAGTTTGTGAACATACACACAATTCATTTATGTTTCATATATACCTTACACACAACCTGAAGATCATTTAATACAATATTTATAATAATTTTGTGTATTAAACAAAGTTTGTGTACATTGAGTCATCAGAAAACAAAGGTTTCACTATTTCAGTCTCACTAAAAAAATTCAGTATTTCGGAGTACAGGTATATGAATATGGGATACTCAACCTGTAACAGGATCCAAGTTTGGAAAATGTGCTTGTTTACCGCTAAACTTGCACTTTTTTAGAACTCGGACATTGTAATAGGATGCGGAAAAAACATGGAAACTTGCATGTTTCCGTCAATTCTGCAACTTGCTATGGCCAAACTCGAAACCAGATGTTCTCCTACGGAAGGCATACAACTCAGCCAATATAATAAGGTGCAAGTCTTAAACTCGCATCCAAATCCTTACCAAAAACATGCCTATAAATAGATCCGTTTTTTAAAGGCAAGTTTGACAGAAGCATGCCCAGATCTTGTCTGAGCATGCTTCTGTCTGTAATACACAAGCATAACCTGCCCCGAACTCTTTGAGCAGGTCCTGGTTCAAAAAATACAGGGGAGAAAATGTGTGTGGTCCCCCTGTATTTTAAGAACCAGCTGCGGGTTCTTGGACCAGTCCTGGTCCCAAAAATATGGGAGAAAAAAGATATAGGGGTCCCCCGTATTATTAAAACCATCACAAGGTTCTACTAACAGGGAGGTAATGCCACAGCCAGGGAACACACTTATATTGGTCCCTGTGGCCATAGCATTACCCTTCCTAGCTAGTCAGCCCATGACCAGGTTCCTGGGGGAGTAGCTGTTCTCACCATTGAAGTCAATGGGGGAACCTTTGATTGACAGATTGGCCAAAAACAGCCAATCAGCAGGCACTCTTTCGGCGGTGCACGCTGATTGGATGGTGGGTCCCCTACTGAGAGGAGACATGTGGGTCCCGGCCATTCGGGTAGAGGAAGTGTATGTGTTGGCACATACACTTCCTCAGTCTGTCTTGGTGCAGGTATTGCATATTGTTTTGTTTTTAACCCCTTGGATGCCTACATAGAATGAAAAGGACCTGATCTACACCAGGGAGAGGTGAGTATGGATTTTATTTTTCTTGCAGGTATCATGGATGCCAGTGCCGTAACTAGACATTTTAGCGCTGTGTGCAATAAACAGCATCGGCGCCCCCCCCCTCCACCGCCATGTTTTGAAATTAATTTTACCTCTCGTCCACCCACCCCCCACCCCATCAATCATGCACCGCTAGTTACGGGCATCAAAAAATAGGGGTGTGGCTTCATGGAGCATTCATTAGTCACATAACACCACGCGGTAGCGCCTGTTACTCACACTACACCGCATAGTAGCGTCTGTTACTCACATCAGTCTGCACGGTAGCGCCTATTTGTCACATTACACCACATGGTAGCGCCTATTAGTCACATTACACTGGGTGGTCTTCAGTATGCCAACTGTTGGGATACCGGCACACAGTATACCGGTGCCGGAATCCCAACAGCCACCATACCAACACTTTTTCTCCCTCATGGGGGTCCACGAGAGAATAAAATAGCGTGGCGTGCGTAGCTCGCCAACGTGCCCGCAGCATGGTGAGCGCAGTGAGCCCGCAAGGGTCTCATTTGCGTTTGCCACGCTGTCGGTATGCCGGTTGTCGGGCTCCCAGCGCCGGTATGCTGGTCACCGGGATCCCGGCCGCCGACATACCATACTACACCCCATTACACCACACGGTAGCGTCCATTAGTCACATTACACCACACAGTAGTGTCCATTAGTCACGTTACGCAGCATGGTAGTGTCCATAAGTCACGTTACGCAAGCATGGTAGCGTACATTAGTCACGTTACGCAGCATGGTAGTGTCCATTAGTCACGTTACGCAGGCATGGTAGCGTACATTAGTCACGTTACGCAGCATGGTAGTGTTCATTAGTCACGTTACGCAGCATGGTGGCGTCCTTTAGTCACATTACGCAGAGCGGTGGCGTCCATTAGTCGCAATACACAGTGCGATAGCGTCGGTCAATCACATTACACAGCACGGTAATGTCCGTCGGCCACATTACACAGCACGGCAGCGCCCGTCGGCCACATTACACAGCACGGTAGCATCCGTCAGTCACATTACACAGCACGGTAGCGTCCATCGGTCACATTACACAGCACGGCAGCATCCGTAGGCCACATTACACAGTACGGTAGCCTCCGTCAGTCACATTACACAGCATGGCAGTGTCCGTCGGCCATATTACACAGCATGGTAGCGTCTGTCAGTCACATTACACAGCACGGCAGCATCCGACAGTCACAGACAGTAGTACTCCATATATATATATATATATATATATATATAGACACTGTGGTTCCTAGGGAGGATGTAGCACGCTCCCAAATGCTGAAAGAACCAGGCGGCACTCTGGGGACTGGTGCAACAAATAATAACATTTTAGTGAAAAATCACATGAGTGAATGGCATAGCATTGCCGACGTTGACATTTGTTTGTTGGAGTGCCGACCATCGTTGATCTTTTTATATATATATATATATATATATATATATATATATATATAAAAACAGGAATATGGGCATCAGCGACCAATGGTGTCTATTGTAAAGGAACATAAATTTTTTTTATAAAAAATACATATTTATTTTACAAAACACAATCTGATTTTACTAAAAAAATGGCTTCAGCATAAAAGTTCATATAAAAATGGAGAAAATGAGAGTAAAAGAATAATAGTACAAAGTACACATAAAAATAGAATATATATATATATATATATATATATATATATATATATAAGTGCTTATCTTCGATAAAGGAGGTCAGTCTGGGAAAGATCATGAAATGACCAACACGTTTCGTCCGTCAGGACTTCATCAAGGGTGATGTGACATTGGGACATGTCTTGTATTTATACCTTTATTAACTGGGAGAATATGCGTGACATCACTTCCTCCCAAAGTGATGCTTAGGGAGCACATGTTAGTAATATGTAACATATACAGATATATTCAATATATATAGTGTGAGTATCTATAACAAAGCTAACCAGTATAATTAAATTTAAAAATGAATAGTTTAGTGAATACAAAATACTATTATTAGCGGAGTGTGTTAGAGTTACTTCCGCCCCACTTCCTGTGGTGGGACGGGCTCCTCTGCGCATGCGCCCGTTACGGCGTCAGATACCGGGTACAGGAAGCCGCGTCATGTTTGCCGGAAGTCACGTCTTGACGTTCGTGTCATCTCCCGCGTGCCTCATCACGTGTGGAGAACAGGAAGCCGTATGTCCCGTGGAACGCACTCCAAACAGGGAAATCAGTCTATCATGCCGCGCGTCACTTCCGGTCAATTAAACCCCATTCAGCAGATATAGTCCAGAGATCAATTTTAACATTGAGACGCATTTGGACCGCAAATGACGTTTTTAAACAGTCTTTCAATAGTGAGCCCCAGTGATAGATCATTATTCTTTAGGGTTTTGACAGTCATTTGTGTATTCAGATTCTTCATTTAAACGATGTATAAGTATATAGTCTCTTATTACGCCGGTCTCTAGGTTTGCCCAGAAAAGCATAGAAAGAGAAGGAAATAAAAAATATATAAATTACCGGGAACTCATAAACATGTATGTAAATACATATATAAAGCAACATGTATGTTGTATATCTATAAATACATATTTAAAGTATATATCCCAAGCTTGTAAAAAAGAAGAGGAAAAGCAATTTCAAGGATATTAAAATATAATTAAAGTGCCTGTGCAACATCTCCTGTGTCTCTTATTATTATTATTATCTTATAAGGAAGGGTGTGAATTCTTATTCAAGTGTTTATATGAGAAATGTAAGTAATTATATACCAGACCTATGATAACCAATTAAAGGAAGAAGTAGAGCGGGGAACACCAAAGTATTTTAAAAATTCGTTAGTGATAAGTGATATTAAATTCAGAGATTTACAATTGTTTTATAAATTGGAACCTCCAATGTGCATGTCTTTTTTCTACAGCACGTGGTCTTCTCCGGAGGTCACCCTCCTTGATACTGGACAGGCCCATAAAATGCTTAGCTTCCACGATCGGACGAAAGGGGGCGTTCCATCTTGGTATGGCTGAAGTCTTTCTTAGCACAGGTTCCCTTAAAAAATATAACAACTGGAAAAAAGGGGTCTAGAAATAAGAAGCCATAGCCAGACACCACAGTGATTATTTACAAGAAAAAAAAAGGGGGGGGGGATCTCTAAAGAAAGGGAGAGATTTCATAACTTTCGTTGAATCCAGCCGGGTGCATCGTCTTCAATTGAAATATCCAGAACATTTCTCTTCTGGATAGCAGGTTCGCAAGGTCGCCACTTCTTTCGCCAAGTGTGACATGTTCTATGGCTTTGTACGTTAGGGCGTCAGGGTTAGAATTATGGTGATATATATATATATATATCTATTCTTGTACAGTCCACACTCTAGCCTTGTATATTAACTGCTGGGGTTGCATCCATATATAGACATGTGTCACCTGGACCAGTCCATTCAAATGTAGTAATAAGTATCAGGAGCACTCACCAGTCTGCATATGCCTTTTTATTGTTAATAGCATCAGGAAATCAGCATAGGGGTATGCTGATTTCCTCATGCTATTAACAATAAAAAAGGCATATGAAGACTGGTGAGTGCTCCTGATACTTTATTTTATTTTTATATATATATATATATATTAGAGATGAGCGGGTTCGGTTCCTCGGAATCCGAACTCGCCCGAACTTCATATTTTTTTTCACGGGTCCGAGCGACTCGGATCTTCCCGCCTTGCTCGGTTAACCCGAGCGCGCCCGAACGTCATCATCCCGCTGTCGGATTCTCGCGAGGCTCGTATTCTATCGCGAGACTCGGATTCTATATAAGGAGCCGCGCGTCGCCGCCATTTTCACTCGTGCATTGAGATTGATAGGGAGAGGACGTGGCTGGCGTCCTCTCCGTTTAGAGAAGAGAGAGAGAGACACAGTAGAGAGAGAGACACAGTAGAGAGAGATGAGAGAGACACAGTACTAGTAGTAATTTTGGGGAGCATTATTACTTAGGAGGAGTACTACTATACTACTATATAATATATACTACTTGCTGAAGTGATATAGATAAGAAGATTAGATAGTGTGACTGCAGTGTATTGTATTAATTATCTGACTTGTGGGGGAGACACTGACAGTGGGGAGCAGTTAGAGTCTGAGAGCAGGACTCAGGAGTACATATAACGTACAGTGCACAGCACATTTTTGCTGCCAGAGTCAGTGCCACACTGCCATTGTGTGACCACACTGACCACCAGTATAATAATATATTTTTTATTTTGTGATTGTCTGCTTAGGCCTCGGAGTACTAGTTGCAAGTTGCAACGTGACCTGACCACCAGTTTAATAATCAATCACCACCAGTTTAATATATATATATATATATATATATATATAAAATTGTATATAATATATATATATATAAAATTGTATACCACCTACCCGTGGTTTTTTTTTTTTTCATTCTTTATACTATTACATACTACTATAGTAGCTTACTGTAGCAGACTGGCAGTCTGCGGTGCTGTGCTGCTGACCTGACAGTGTCCAGCAGGTCCGTCATCAGTCATTACATAATAAATATATATAGTACCTGTCCGGCTGCAGTACAGTGATATTATATTGATTTCATCTCATCAATAATTTATCATCCAGTCTAGACTCTATATTAGCAGCAGACACAGTACGTTAGTCCACGGCTGTAGCTACCTCTGTGTCGGCACTCGGCAGTCCATCCATAATTGTATACCACCTAGTACCTACCCGTGGTTATTTTTTTTATTTCTTCTTTATATATACTACATCTCATTATCATCCAGTCTATATTAGCAGCAGACACAGTACGGTAGTCCACGGCTGTAGCTACCTCTGTGTCGGCACTCGGCAGTCCATCCATAATTGTATACCACCTAGTACCTACCCGTGTTTTTTTTTATTTCTTTCTTCTTTATATATACTACATCTCATTATCATCCAGTCTATATTAGCAGCAGACACAGTACGTTAGTCCACGGCTGTAGCTACCTCTGTGTCGGCACTCGGCAGTCTATCCATAATTGTATACCACCTAGTACCTACCCGTGGTTATTTTTTTTCTTTCTTCTTTATATATACTACATCTCATTATCATCCAGTCTATATTAGCAGCAGACACAGTACGGTAGTCCACGGCTGTAGCTACCTCTGTGTCGGCACTCGGCAGTCCATCCATAATTGTATACCACCTAGTACCTACCCGTGGTTTTTTTTTCTTTCTTCTTTATATATACTACATCTCATTATCATCCAGTCTATATTAGCAGCAGACACAGTACGTTAGTCCACGGCTGTAGCTACCTCTGTGTTGGCACTCGGCAGTCCATCCATAATTGTATACCACCTAGTACCTACCCGTGGTTATTTTTTTTCTTCTTTATATATACTACATCTCATTATCATCCAGTCTATATTAGCAGCAGACACAGTACGGTAGTCCACGGCTGTAGCTACCTCTGTGTCGGCACTCGGCAGTCCATCCATAATTGTATACCACCTAGTACCTACCCGTGGTTTTTTTTTCTTTCTTCTTTATATATACTACATCTCATTATCATCCAGTCTATATTAGAGGCAGACACAGTACGGTAGTCCACGGCTGTAGCTACCTCTCTGTCGGCACTCGGCAGTCCATCCATAATTGTATACCACCTAGTACCTACCCGTGGTTATTTTTTTTCTTCTTTATATATACTACATCTCACTATCATCCAGTCTATATATTAGCAGCAGACACAGTACGGTAGTCCACGGCTGTAGCTACCTCTGTGTCGGCACTCGGCAGTCCATCCATAAGTATACTAGTATCCATCCATCTCCATTGTTTACCTGAGGTGCCTTTTAGTTGTGCCTATTAAAATATGGAGAACAAAAATGTTGAGGTTCCAAAATTAGGGAAAGATCAAGATCCACTTCCACCTCGTGCTGAAGCTGCTGCCACTAGTCATGGCCAAGACGATGAAATGCCAGCAACGTCGTCTGCCAAGGCCGATGCCCAATGTCATAGTACAGAGCATGTCAAATCCAAAACACCAAATATCAGTAAAAAAAGGACTCCAAAACCTAAAATAAAATTGTCGGAGGAGAAGCGTAAACTTGCCAATATGCCATTTACCACACGGAGTGGCAAGGAACGGCTGAGGCCCTGGCCTATGTTCATGGCTAGTGGTTCAGCTTCACATGAGGATGGAAGCACTCAGCCTCCCGCTAGAAAAATGAAAAGACTCAAGCTGGCAAAAGCAGTAGCACCGCAAAGAACTGTGCGTTCTTCGAAATCCCAAATCCACAAGGAGAGTCCAATTGTGTCGGTTGCGATGCCTGACCTTCCCAACACTGGACGTGAAGAGCATGCGCCTTCCACCATTTGCACGCCCCCTGCAAGTGCTGGAAGGAGCACCCGCAGTCCAGTTCCTGATAGTCAGATTAAAGATGTCAGTGTTGAAGTACACCAGGATGAGGAGGATATGGGTGTTGCTGGCGCTGGGGAGGAAATTGACCAGGAGGATTCTGATGGTGAGGTGGTTTGTTTAAGTCAGGCACCCGGGGAGACACCTGTTGTCCGTGGGAGGAATATGGCCGTTGACATGCCTGGTAAAAATACCAAAAAAATCAGCTCTTCGGTGTGGAGGTATTTCAACAGAAATGCGGACAACAGGTGTCAAGCCGTGTGTTGCCTTTGTCAAGCTGTAATAAGTAGGGGTAAGGACGTTAACCACCTCGGAACATCCTCCCTTATACGTCACCTGCAGCGCATTCATAATAAGTCAGTGACAAGTTCAAAAACTTTGGGTGACAGCGGAAGCAGTCCACTGACCAGTAAATCCCTTCCTCTTGTAACCAAGCTCACGCAAACCACCCCACCAACTCCCTCAGTGTCAATTTCCTCCTTCCCCAGGAATGCCAATAGTCCTGCAGGCCATGTCACTGGCAATTCTGACGATTCCTCTCCTGCCTGGGATTCCTCCGATGCATCCTTGCGTGTAACGCCTACTGCTGCTGGCGCTGCTGTTGTTGCTGCTGGGAGTCGATGGTCATCCCAGAGGGGAAGTCGTAAGCCCACTTGTACTACTTCCAGTAAACAATTGACTGTCCAACAGTCCTTTGCGAGGAAGATGAAATATCACAGCAGTCATCCTGCTGCAAAGCGGATAACTGAGGCCTTGACAACTATGTTGGTGTTAGACGTGCGTCCGGTATCCGCCGTTAGTTCACAGGGAACTAGACAATTTATTGAGGCAGTGTGCCCCCGTTACCAAATACCATATAGGTTCCACTTCTCTAGGCAGGCGATACCGAGAATGTACACGGACATCAGAAAAAGACTCACCAGTGTCCTAAAAAATGCAGTTGTACCCAATGTCCACTTAACCACGGACATGTGGACAAGTGGAGCAGGGCAGGGTCAGGACTATATGACTGTGACAGCCCACTGGGTAGATGTATGGACTCCCGCCGCAAGAACAGCAGCGGCGGCACCAGTAGCAGCATCTCGCAAACGCCAACTCTTTCCTAGGCAGGCTACGCTTTGTATCACCGCTTTCCAGAATACGCACACAGCTGAAAACCTCTTACGGCAACTGAGGAAGATCATCACGGAATGGCTTACCCCAATTGGACTCTCCTGTGGATTTGTGGCATCGGACAACGCCAGCAATATTGTGTGTGCATTAAATATAGGCAAATTCCAGCACGTCCCATGTTTTGCACATACCTTGAATTTGGTGGTGCAGAATTTTTTAAAAAACGACAGGGGCGTGCAAGAGATGCTGTCGGTGGCCAGAAGAATTGCGGGACACTTTCGGCGTACAGGCACCACGTACAGAAAACTGGAGCACCACCAAAAACTACTGAACCTGCCCTGCCATCATCTGAAGCAAGAAGTGGTAACGAGGTGGAATTCAACCCTCTATATGCTTCAGAGGTTGGAGGAGCAGCAAAAGGCCATTCAAGCCTATACAATTGAGCACGATATAGGAGGTGGAATGCACCTGTCTCAAGCGCAGTGGAGAATGATTTCAACGTTGTGCAAGGTTCTGATGCCTTTTGAACTTGCCACACGTGAAGTCAGTTCAGACACTGCCAGCCTGAGTCAGGTCATTCCCCTCATCAGGCTTTTGCAGAAGAAGCTGGAGACATTGAAGGAGGAGCTAACACGGAGCGATTCCGCTAGGCATGTGGGACTTGTGGATGGAGCCCTTAATTCGCTTAACAAGGATTCAAGGGTGGTCAATCTGTTGAAATCAGAGCACTACATTTTGGCCACCGTGCTCGATCCTAGATTTAAAGCCTACCTTGGATCTCTCTTTCCGGCAGACACAAGTCTGCTGGGGTTGAAAGACCTGCTGGTGAGAAAATTGTCAGGTCAAGCGGAACGCGACCTGTCAACATCTCCTCCTTCACATTCTCCCGCAACTGGGGGTGCGAGGAAAAGGCTCAGAATTCCGAGCCCACCCGCTGGCGGTGATGCAGGGCAGTCTGGAGCGACTGCTGATGCTGACATCTGGTCCGGACTGAAGGACCTGACAACGATTACGGACATGTCATCTACTGTCACTGCATATGATTCTCTCAACATTGAAAGAATGGTGGAGGATTATTTGAGTGACCGCATCCAAGTAGGCACGTCACACAGTCCGTACTTATACTGGCAGGAAAAAGAGGTAATTTGGAGGCCCTTGCACAAACTGGCTTTATTCTACCTAAGTTGCCCTCCCACAAGTGTGTACTCCGAAAGAGTGTTTAGTGCCGCCGCTCACCTTGTCAGCAATCGGCGTACGAGGTTACATCCAGAAAATGTGGAGAAGATGATGTTCATTAAAATGAATTATAATCAATTCCTCCGCGGAGACATTGACCAGCAGCAATTGCCTCCACAAAGTACACAGGGAGCTGAGATGGTGGATTCCAGTGGGGACGAATTGATAATCTGTGAGGAGGGGGATGTACACGGTGATATATCGGAGGATGATGATGAGGTGGACATCTTGCCTCTGTAGAGCCAGTTTGTGCAAGGAGAGATTAATTGCTTCTTTTTTGGTGGGGGTCCAAACCAACCCGTCATATCAGTCACAGTCGTGTGGCAGACCCTGTCACTGAAATGATGGGTTGGTTAAAGTGTGCATGTCCTGTTTATACAACATGAGGGTGGGTGGGAGGGCCCAAGGACAATTCCATCTTGCACCTCTTTTTTCTTTAATTTTTCTTTGCGTCATGTGCTGTTTGGGGAGGGTTTTTTGGAAGGGCCATCCTGCGTGACACTGCAGTGCCACTCCTAGATGGGCCCGGTGTTTGTGTCGGCCACTAGGGTCGCTTATCTTACTCACACAGCTACCTCATTGCGCCTCTTTTTTCTTTGCGTCATGTGCTGTTTGGGGAGGGTTTTTTGGAAGGGACATCCTGCGTGACACTGCAGTGCCACTCCTAGATGGGCCCGGTGTTTGTGTCGGCCACTAGGGTCGCTTATCTTACTCACACAGCTACCTCATTGCGCCTCTTTTTTTCTTTGCGTCATGTGCTGTTTGGGGAGGGTTTTTTGGAAGGGACATCCTGCGTGACACTGCAGTGCCACTCCTAGATGGGCCCGGTGTTTGTGTCGGCCACTAGGGTCGCTTATCTTACTCACACAGCTACCTCATTGCGCCTCTTTTTTTCTTTGCGTCATGTGCTGTTTGGGGAGGGTTTTTTGGAAGGGCCATCCTGCGTGACACTGCAGTGACACTCCTAGATGGGCCAGGTGTTTGTGTCGGCCACTAGGGTCGCTTATCTTACTCACGCAGCTACCTCATTGCGCCTCTTTTTTTCTTTGCGTCATGTGCTGTTTGGGGAGGGTTTTTTGGAAGGGACATCCTGCGTGACACTGCAGTGCCACTCCTAGATGGGCCCGGTGTTTGTGTCGGCCACTAGGGTCGCTTATCTTACTCACACAGCTACCTCATTGCGCCTCTTTTTTTCTTTGCGTCATGTGCTGTTTGGGGAGGGTTTTTTGGAAGGGCCATCCTGCGTGACACTGCAGTGCCACTCCTAGATGGGCCCGGTGTTTGTGTCGGCCACTAGGGTCGCTTATCTTACTCACACAGCTACCTCATTGCGCCTCTTTTTTTCTTTGCGTCATGTGCTGTTTGGGGAGGGTTTTTTGGAAGGGCCATCCTGCGTGACACTGCAGTGCCACTCCTAGATGGGCCAGGTGTTTGTGTCGGCCACTAGGGTCGCTTATCTTACTCACACAGCTACCTCATTGCGCCTCTTTTTTTCTTTGCGTCATGTGCTGTTTGGGGAGGGTTTTTTGGAAGGGCCATCCTGCGTGACACTGCAGTGCCACTCCTAGATGGGCCAGGTGTTTGTGTCGGCCACTAGGGTCGCTTATCTTACTCACACAGCTACCTCATTGCGCCTCTTTTTTTCTTTGCGTCATGTGCTGTTTGGGGAGGGTTTTTTGGAAGGGCCATCCTGCGTGACACTGCAGTGCCACTCCTAGATGGGCCCGGTGTTTGTGTCGGCAACTAGGGTCGCCCAGCTTAGTCATCCAGCGACCTAGGTGCAAATTTTAGGACTAAAAATAATATTGTGAGGTGTGAGGTATTCAGAATAGACTGAAAATGAGTGTAAATTATGGTTTTTGAGGTTAATAATACTTTGGGATCAAAATGACCCCCAAATTCTATGATTTAAGCTGTTTTTTAGTGTTTTTTTAAAAAAACACCCGAATCCAAAACACACCCGAATCCGACAAAAAAAATTCGGTGAGGTTTTGCCAAAACGCGTTCGAACCCAAAACACGGCCGCGGAACCGAACCCAAAACCAAAACACAAAACCCGAAAAATTTCCGGCGCTCATCTCTAATATATATATATATATTAGTGATGAGCGGGTTCGGTTCCTCGGGATCCGAACCCCCCCGAACTTCACCCATTTTGCACGGTTCCGAGGCAGCCTCGGATCTTCCCGCCTTGCTCGGTTAACCCGAGCGTGCCCGAACGTCATCATCCCGCTGTCGGATTCTCGCGAGATTCGCCATTTTCACTCGTGCTTTGGAGATGATAGCGAGAGGACGTGGCTGCGTTCTCTCAGTTTCTGTGTTCAGTGTGCTGCAAATATCTGCTCAGTGTGCTGCAAATATCTGTGCTCAGTGCGCTGAAAATATCTACGTTCTCTGCCTGAAAAACGCTCCATATCTGGGCTGCATTGTAGTATATAGTAGGAGGACAGTGCAGAATGTTGCTGTGACCACCAGTATATATATAGTAGTACGGTACAGTAGTCCACTGCTCTACCTCTGTGTCGTCAAGTATACTATGCATCCATACCTGTGCTGCATTTTAGTTGTGAGCAGTATATAGTAGGAGGGGACAGTGCAGAATGTTGCTGTGACTACCAGTATATATATAGCAGTACGGTACAGTAGTCCACTGCTCTACCTCTGTGTCGTCAAGTATACTATGCATCCATACCTGTGCTGCATTTTAGTTGTGCGCAGTATATAGTAGGAGGGGACAGTGCAGAATGTTGCTGTGACCACCAGTATATATATAGCAGTATGGTACTGTAGTCCACTGCTCTACCTCTGTGTCGTCAAGTATACTATGCATCCATACCTGTGCTGCATTTTAGTTGTGCGCAGTATATAGTAAGAGGGGACAGTGCAGAATGTTGCTGTGACCACCAGTATATATATAGCAGTACGGTACAGAAGTCCACTGCTCTACCCCTGTGTCGTCAAGTATACAATGCATCCATACCTGTGCTGCATTTTAGTTGTGCGCAGTATATAGTCGGAGGGGACAGTGCAGAATGTTGCTGTGACCACCAGTATATATATAACAGTACGGTACAGTAGTCCACTGCTCTGCCTCTGTGTCGTCAAGTATACTATGCATCCATACCTGTGCTGCATTTTAGTTGTGTGCAGTATATAGTAGGAGGGGACAGTGCAGAATGTTGCTGTGACCACCAGTATATATATAGCAGTACGGTACAGTAGTCCATTGCTCTACCTCTGTGTTGTCAAGTATACTATGCATCCATACCTGTGCTGCATTTTAGTTGTGCGGAGTATATAGTAGGAGGGGACAGTGCAGAATGTTGCTGTGACTACCAGTATATATATAGCAGTACAGTACAGTAGTCCACTGCTCTACCTCTGTGTCATCAAGTACACTATGCATCCATACCTGTGCTGCATTTTAGTTGTGCGCAGTATATAGTAGGAGGGGGCAGTACAGAATGTTGCTGTGACCACCAGTATATATATAGCAGTACGGTACAGTAGTCCACTGCTCTACCTCTGTGTCATCAAGTATACTCTGCATCCATACCTGTGCTGCATTTTAGTTGTGCGCAGTATATAGTAGGAGGGGACAGTACAGAATGTTGCTGTGACCACCAGTATATATATAGCAGTACGGTACAGTAGTCCATTGCTCTACCTCTGTGTCATCAAGTATACTACAAAAGTTCAGTAAAATGACCCAAAAATCAAAATTAAAAGTGTCTGATGAGAAGCGTAAACTTGCCAATATGCCATTTACGACAAGGAGTGGCAAGGAACGGCTGAGATCCTGGCCTATGTTCATGGCTAGTGGTTCAGATTCACATGAGGATGGAAGCAATCATCCTATCGCTAGAAAACTGCAGTGCCACTCCTAGATGGGCCAGGTGTTTGTGTCGGCCACTTTGGTCGCTTAGCTTAGTCACACAGCTACCTCATTGCACCTCTTTTTTTTCTTTGCATCATGTGCTGTTTGGGGACTATATTTTAAATCTGCCATCCTGTCTGACACTGCAGTGCCACTCCTAGATGGGCCAGGTGTTTGTGTCGGCCACTTGGGTCGCTTAGCTTAGTCACACAGCTACCTCATTGCACCTCTTTTTTTCTTTGCATCATGTGCTGTTTTGGGACTATTTTTTAAATCTGCCATCCTGTCCGACACTGCAGTGCCACTCCTAGATGGGCCAGGTGTTTGTGTCGGCCACTTGGGTCGCTATGCTTAGCCATCCAGCGACCTCGGTGCAAATTTTAGGACTAAAAATAATATTGTGAGGAGTTCAGAATAGACTGGAAATGAGTGGAAATTATGGTAATTGAGGTTAATAATACTATGGGATCAAAATGACCCCCAAATTCTATGATTTAAGCTGTTTTTGAGGGGGTTTTGTAAAAAAACACCCGAATCCAAAACACACCCGAATCGGACAAAAAATTTCAGGGAGGTTTTGGCAAAACGCGTCCGAATCCAAAACACGGCCGTGGAACCGAATCCAAAACCACAACACAAAACCCGAAAAATTTCCGGTGCACATCACTAATATATATATACACACATACAAACACATTAGATTAATGTATGTGCAGTTTTTTAAGGTTTTTTTTTTTTTTTTTACAAATCTTTACACTGTATTTTATACAGGGATTTATTTTAAAAGTCACTGAGACACAGTCCAGGATGAGCAACCACAAGGCCAGTCTATCTTAATGTTATTTAGTTTACTGCCCGAAACATTAATAAACACATACTGTACAGTGCCTACATGTCATGATAAGCATGGAGTCTGCACGAGGGTAGGGAGAGGAGGAGAGAGAGACTTCACTGGTGTGAAGGCAGCACCAGCAGCAGCAGCCGTCTATGAGTCATCTCCAGTACCCGGAAGTGTGTGCACAGTGCTGAGAAGAGCAGGAGGAGGGGGCGGACTGAGCAGAGGGGGACTGAGCGTGGGTGAGAGAGTCGAGATTCACAGACAGCCCAGCGCTGCGCCGCTGCCTGCTGTGACTGTAATGTAATGTATATTAGCAGCGCTGCCTCCGGCAGTGAAGGTGCCGTTCGCAGCGCTACTATTATTACACTACACTATAGCAGGCAGCACTGCAGCTGGTGGGGAGCAATCAGTGTGGATGCGGATGGTGCGCCCACAGACCAACTGCGCTGTGTGCAATGCCCCATCCGCCCACACCTAGTTTCGGCACTGATGGATGCTCTTGGACAAGTGGATGTGAATGGCTACAGGGAGTTAGTTAAGTATGTGTGAGTGTGTAAGTGTGTTTAATGCACTTTTACTGTCACGGTGTGCATATACTGTTTTTTAAATATTTCTTTTACAGGAAGACTATAGGTACCAGCAGGACCTTCAATGGCCCACATGCTGGTACTTGTGGTTCTCAAAATACTGGCATGCGGGGAGGCTTGCTGGGATCTGTAGTCCTCTTGCAAAAGACAATATTATTTATCAAACATTAAAAGTGGTGCCGGGGATAGCCTGGTCTTCAGCCCAGGCCTTTATTGGGGAGGGTACCCACTTCCCCAGAAAAATCCAGCTTGGGCTGAATAGTTAGAGATGCTTCAGCAATGGGACCCCTGAAGTCTGTCCCCTGACTGTGGCATTACTCCCTGCTAGTAGAGCCCAGTGCTGGATCTAAAAATTCGGGGGACACCATATGTTTTTCCCCTATTATTTTTAGAACCAGGACTGGTCCAAGAGCCCAATGATTTTTCTTAAAATACAGTGGGACCTCACACTTTTTTTCCCCTGGATTTTTTGAACCAGGACTGGCTCAAAGGTTATGCTTAGAACTCTTACAGACAGAAGCATATATGGTTCTCACTGATCTGTGCATGCTCAGATCATGAAACTTGCATTACAAGGAGTGAGTTTACATACAAAACAAATCACATGTACTTGCAAATTTGCAGGCTATATCATTTGCGAGTTGTGGGGAAAACGTGTATCTTCCAAATGTGCAAGAAGATGTGAGTTTGTCCAGCACGATAAACCTTAAGCCTTAAGTTTCCTAAATTTTCTATTATTATGATGATTATTATTATTATTTTTATTATTATTATTATTACTATGATTACTATCCTTTATTTATTTGGTGCCACAATTGTTCCACAGTGCCTAACAAAGTACAAAAACAAATAAAACAAATAAGCACACAAGAAAACAGTGACTTACAGTACAGTTTGATACAATTGTAATAACCCTCAGTCCAGCGAAAACAGCTTTGATGATTTCTCCATTGGTGTTATGTTAGTTTTGGCAAGAGAAACCAATGGATTGATTAACACCCATTTTAAACAAAAATAAAATCCTAAAATGAAATCATTAGCCAAACATATTTTTTTATTTTAAAAAATCTACAGAAAAAAGAAAAGTGTAAATGAAAATAGTTCTCCATTCTACTTTGGAAATCACATCCCCAATTACCTAATGAAAGCAATTTCCCTTCTAGATAGTGCTGGATAATAACTGCCCTAAACAAACAGCATTATGAAAACAATTGGCAAATGTATTTCAATACTTTATAAGTAGGTCAGTATGAGCGAAGTATATCTGAAGAAAGAAACAATATTTTGGGAGAACCACAACACTACAGTAAGCCTAGTTGATCTTCACAAAGTACAGCATCACAATAGAAATGTAGAAATTTTTTAGGAACACAATAATGTGTATATCGTTATACATACATGTAAAACATTACATGTTTTCATGTAAATGCATCATGTGAATAGGACTGCAAAATGCAGCCACTAGCCAGGAGGCAAGTACAACAGACAACAGATCACAACATAGAAGTACTGATCTATATTAAAGAGTGATTTTAAAATTGATGTGTAAAGTTTATGATTATTTTGTCTAATGCAGGTGTAAATAAAAGGGGTGTTATTTTTTTATATCTAACTAATATTTGAGGTCAGTTTTTGGACTTAACTGAATGGAATTCAAGGTATAGAAAGGTGTATTCAATAAGAATAGTGTTATAGATCAGTGATTCAAAAATGTACACTGGTATTCTTAATAAAGGGAATAGTGTTCTCATACACAGTGACACATTCATCATGATTAGAAAATAAATATCTTGCAATAGTAATACTCTCTTGGCTTCTGGCAGCATGCAGCAGTCATAGACTTAGTAAATGTGTGCTAAATGTAGAGCTAAATAGAAAAATATATTAAAAAAATATCTTTAAAAATTGCAGTATTAATTGCATGGCAAATTAGTATCTTTCTAAAGAAGCTAACAATTAGTATGCTATAGAATGTTATACAAATAGACCACTTTAATTTCATCACAAATGCACACTTATTTTATAAAGTTAATTTGCAGTAAACTATGCCATTCGGAATTACAGCTGCATGCCTGCTTTTTGTCTTTACCTTAAACAACCAATAGATGTCAGTATTGTCCTGCCACACATTGGCCTGCAAATACAAGCTTTCAAAAATATCAATTTTTAATGTGTTCAAGGCATGATGCTATAAAAAAACAATAAGTTAAATGGAAATAATATACTTTTATTATATAGTTTTCAAAGAGAACTGTGTGTGTGTGTGTGTGTGTGTGTGTGTGTGTGTGTGTGTGTGTGTGTGTGTGTGTGTGTGTGTGTGTGTATATATATATATATATATATATATTGTTAGATAGTGAAATAATAGCAACATACAGAACTGTGTGCCATGCAAGTATATGAAAGAGAAAGTTTGGCAGATATAATTTTTTTGCCACTTCAATGCCGGAATGCCATATTTCCGTGTACAGATATTAAATAATTTGGTTTTTTTTTAAAAGCTTTATACTGTAGAAAATAAATGTCTTCTACAGTGTGTGGCATAATATGGTGCAGGGGGCATAATATGGTACAAGAGGCATTATTGTACTGTGTGGGACTTAATATGGTGGAATTTTTTCCTTTCCTGTGGTGACCGAGGTCTGCTGGTGCAGGGTCAAAAACTGGGGTGTAAGGCAGTCTTTTCCTGAAAGTCCATTTTTGTGAGGCCATGCCACCTCGTCGGGAGCTCGCACAAATTCATTTTTTTATGCCTGTGGGAGGGGGGCGCATTTTAGAATGTTTATGGGGGGGTATTTTTCTATTGTTCGCACTGGGAGCCAAATTGTCTAGAAAAAGTCCTGATCTATATTCCCTACCACATGTACACGCACACACATTCACACTAGGGTTAATTTTGTTTGGTGCCAATTAATCTACCAGTATATTTTTGGATTGTGGGAGAGAACCGGAGTACCCGGAGGAAACCCGCGAAAGCATGGGAAGTATATACAAACTCCACACAGTTAAGGCCATAGTGGGAATTTAACCCATGACCTCTGTGTGGTGAAGCAGTAATTTTAACCATTACACCATCCGTGCTGCCCCATGGGTACTATGGCAGTGAAGCCACAATCCCGCTGCATAACATGATGACCAATTTCTATGAGTGGTCATCTGCATTATACAGATTGACAAGCACAATATTTCAGCCAAAGAGCAGCATACTTATTTATTAGAAATTTTGAAAAAAATTATAAGCTATAATGCTAAGGAGGATATACAATAGGGTTTTAAAAGCAGCTTTTCTTTCATTTTTTCATATTTAGTATTCCAAACAAAATGCACCAATACTAAGGTATCCCCTTTCTGCCTTGTGACAGAAGTGTGTTTCTAAGAATACTTTGCCCAATATAAAACAAAGCTTCAAACACACAAACTGCCTTATGTTGTAATAACAAAAACACCAATGTAAACTCTCTCCTATGATTAATTCAAGTAATAAATGGGAATAAACTGAGAAATATGTGAACATTGTAATTAATAAAAGCTGCGTTCCCAGAGTGGTAAGAGCAGGTTTTTGCTGTGTCACTAAAACTTGTGCACAGTGCGCCTCTTCAGGGTCTCCTGCCTCTCTCATTGCAGCTGATGCACTTCTGAGGCACAGAGGCATCTCCTGAGAACAGGGGCTAGGCATGCACTGGGCATTGAGTGCGTATTGTACACTACTGATGATGATGATGATGATGATGATGATGATGATGATAATGGCTGATGATGATGATGACTAGTAGTACACCAGGCCCATATGCAGCCCATGATGACGTGGCCTTTTTACAAAATGTGTGAGATCTGTATATGTGCAAAAAATATGCTACTTCTCTGTGCACTTTACTTTTAATGTACGACTATTTTGCTTTAAACTCTGCATCAGCTCCTACATGAGTGGCTCCCAAACTCAGTCCTCAAGGCATCCTAATAATCCAGATTTTAAGATTATCCTGGGCAGCACGGATGGTGTAATGGTTAGCATTACTGCCTCACAGCACTGAGGTCATGGGTTTAATTCCCACCATGGCCCTAACTGTGTGGAGTTTGTATATTCTCCCTGTGCTTGCGTGGGTTTCCTCCGGGTACACTGGTTTCCTCCCACAATCCAGAAATATACAGGTACTGTAGGTTAATTGGCTTCCAACAAAAACGAGTTTTATGGTAAGAACTTACCTTTGTTAAAACTCTTTCTGCAAGGTACACTGGGCTCCACAAGGAATGGACAATGGGGGTGTAGAGTAGGATCTTGATCCGAGGCACCAACAGGCTCAAAGCTTTGACTGTTCCCAGAATGCATAGCGCTGCCTCTTATATCACCCCGCCTCCCTGCACAGGATCTCAGTTTTTAGTTAACCAGTCCAATGCAGTAGCAGGAAAAGAGACGACAACGGTTAGTAGCCACAACACCGCATTCTCACGACAGGAGACGTGTCAGCGGCTAATGGCATACCAACCCATAGAAGCTAAGTGCGTCAGGGTGGGCGCCTTGTGGAGCCCAGTGTACCTCGCAGAAAGAGTTTTAACAAAGGTGAGTTCTTACCATAAAACTCGTTTTCTGCTGCGGGGTACACTGGGCTCCACAAGGATTGGACAATGGGGATGTCCTAAAGCAGTTCCTTATGGGAGGGGACGCACTGTAGCGGGCACAAGAACCCGGCGTCCAAAGGAAGCATCCTGGGAAGCGGCGGTATCGAAGGCATAGAACCTTATGAACGTGTTCACAGAGGACCACGTAGCCGCCTTGCACAATTGTTCAAGGGTCGCACCACGTTGGGCCGCCCAAGTAGGTCCAACAGACCGAGTAGAATGGGCCTTAATGTGATCAGGAGCAGAGAGACCAGCCTTCACATAAGCATGTGCAATCACCATTCTAATCCATCTGGACAGAGTTTGCTTGTGAGCAGGCCAGCCACGTTTGTGAAACCCAAACACAACAAAAAGAGAATCAGATTTCCTAATAGGAGCAGTTCTCTTCACATAGATACGGAGAGCCCGTACCACATCCAAAGACAGCTCTTTGGGAGACAGATCAGGAGAAACAAGTGCCGGAACTACAATCTCCTGATTAAGGTGGAACGAAGAAACCACCTTAGGTAGATAGCCGGGACGAGTCCTAAGAACCACCCGGTCACGGTGAAATATCAGATATGGGGAACTACAGGACAAGGCACCCAAATCCGACACTCTTCTAGCTGAAGCAATAGCCAGCAGAAACACCAGCTTAAGGGAAAGCCACTTAAGGTCAGCTGAACCAAGAGGTTCAAACGGAGACTCTTGTAATGCCTCCAAAACCACGACAAGTCCCAAGGAGCCATAGGCGGACATAGGGAGGTTGGATACGCAACACACCCTGAGTAAAGGTATGCACATCAGGTAAGGTCGCAATTTTTCTCTGAAACCAAACCGACAAGGCAGATATTTGAACCTTCAGGGAGGCCAGACGCAGGCGTAAGTCCAGGCCCTGCTGAAGAAAAGCCAACAACTTGGCTATACTAAACTTGGAAGCATCATAATCGTTAGATGCGCACCAAACAAAGTAAGAATGCCAGACCCTATAGTAAATCCGAGCCGAAGCCGGTTTCCGGGCCCGCAACATAGTTTGAATGACCGCCTCAGAAAACCCTTTAGCCCTTAAGACGGAAGCTTCAAGAGCCAAGCCGTCAAAGACAGCTGGGCTAGGTCCTGGTAGACACAGGGGCCCTGAATGAGGAGGTCTGGGCATTGTGGAAGTAGAATTGGACGCTCTGACGATAGGCCTTGCAGGTCTGAGAACCAGTGCCGTCTGGGCCACGCTGGAGCTATGAAAAGCAGAATTCCTTTTTCTTGTTTGAACTTCCGAATTACCCTGGGCAGGAGTGACACCGGAGGGAACACGTACGGCAGCCGAAATCTCCACGGCACCGCCAGCGCATCCACCTTGTGATTGTGTCGAGACGCCATCAGATTTACGTCTGGAAGGCCCCACCTTTCCACTAGGTGTTGAAACACTTCTGGATGGAGGCCCCACTCGCCGGCATGCACGTCCTGACGACTGAGAAAGTCCGCTTCCCAATTCAGGACTCCCGGAATGAATATTGCCGATATGGCCGGTAGATGGCGTTCTGCCCACTGTAGAATCCGTGAGACTTCCTTCATTGCTAGGCGGCTTCGAGTGCCGCCTTGATGATTTATGTAATCCACTGTGGTGGCGTTGTCCGACTGTACTTGAACAGGACAGTTCTGAATTAAATGCTGGGCTAGGTTCAAGGCATTGAAGACCGCCCGCAACTCCAGAATATTGATCGAGAGGAGAGATTCCTCCTTGGTCCACTGCCCCTGAAGGGAGTGTTGCTCCAGCACCGCGCCCCAACCTCTTAGACTGGCATCTGTTGCCAACAGGACCCAGTCGGATATCCAGAACGGACGGCCCCTGCACAGTTGTTGGTCCCGGAGCCACCAGAGCAGCGACAGACGGACCTCCGGAGTCAATTAGATCATTTGAGACCTGATCCGGTGAGGCAGGCCATCCCATTTGGCTAGAATCAGCCTCTGGAGAGGGCGAGAGTGAAATTGAGCGTACTCCACCATGTCGAATGCTGACACCATGAGGCCCAGCACCTACATCGCCGAATGTATCGACACTTGCGGACGAGATAGGAAGCAACGAATCCTGTCCTGAAGTTTCAGGACTTTCTCCTGAGACAGGAACAACCGCTGGTTGTGAGTGTCCAATAGTGCTCCCAGATGCTCCATGCTCTGAGCAGGGATCAGGGATGACTTCTTCCAGTTGATGAGCCACCCGTGGGCTTGCAGAAACCGGACTGTCACATCTAGATGACGCAGGAGAAGTTCTGGGGAATTTGCCAGGATTAACAAGTCGTCCAAATACAGCAGTATCCTGACCCCTTGATGGCGGAGTACCACCGTCATCACCGCCATGACTTTTGTAGAGACTCGCGGAGCCGTTGTTAAACCAAAAGGTAACGCCCAAAACTGGTAATGGCAGTTGCCAATCGCAAATCTCAGGTATTGCTGATGAGACACTCGTATAGGAATATGCAGGTAAGTATCCTGTATATCCAGGGAGACCATGAAGTCCCCAGGTTCCAAGGCCAGAACTATAGAGCGAAGGGTTTCCATCCGGAACTTGGAAACCTTCACAAACCTGTTCAATGCCTTGAGGTTGAGAATGGGCCGGGAGGACCCATTCGGTTTCGGGACTAGAAACAGCGGAGAATAGTACCCCCGGCCCCTCTGTGCAAGAGGCACCTGTATTACGACTCCTGTATCCAGGAGGGTCTGTACCACCGAATGTAGAGTGTTTGCCTTTGTCTTGTCCAACGGGACATCTGTCTGGTAAAATCGATGAGGGGGTCGGTTTTTGAAGGCTATGGCGTAACCTCGAGTGACGACTTCCCATACCCAGGCATCTGAAGTGGTCTTCAACCATTCCTGGGTATACCCTAGAAGCCGGCCCCCCACTCTGGGATCCCCCAGAGGGAGGCAAGCCCCATCATGTGGCAGGCTTATCTGTCTTGGAAGCTGGCTGACGGGCCACCCAGGCTCTTTTGGGCTTAGGCTTACCAGGTTTGGAAGTGCGGGCCTGCTTGTTGTACGCCTGACCTTTTGCTTTACCTGAAGGACGAAAGGGGCGAAAGGAAGTACCTTTAGCCTTCAACACAGAAGGAGCAGTACTTGGCAGGCAGGCAGTTTTGTCAGTAGCCAAGTCAGCCACAATCTTATTTAAATCCTCCCCAAACAGAATATCTCCCTTACAAGGGAGTACCTCCAGGGTTTTTCTAGAGTCCAGATCCACAGACCAGGATCTCAGCCACAATATCCGGCGAGCCAGGACTGACGTAGTAGAGGCCTTGGCTGCCAGGATACCGGCATCAGAAGCTGCCTCTTTAATATAACGAGAAGCTGTGACAATATAAGACAAGCATTGTTTAGCATGGTCAGAGGAGATTTCAACATCTAACTCCAAGGTCCATGCTTCAATGGCCTCTGCAGCCCAAGTAGCTGCAATAGTGGGCCTTTGTGCAGCACCCGTGAGGGTGTAAATCGCTTTCAGACAACCCTCTACACATTTATCCGTAGGCTCTTTTAGAGACGTGCCGGTGGTGACCGGCAGAGCTGAGGAAACCATCATCCTAGCCACATGTGAGTCCACTGGAGGAGGCATTTCCCAATTCTTAGACAGCTCCGGCGTGAGGGGATAGCGAGCCAGCATCTTCTTTTGAGGCACAAACTTCGTACCTGGGTTTTCCCAGGGTTCCTGACGTATATCAATTAGGTGGTCAGAGTGAGGTAAAACTTGTTTAATCACCTTCTGACGCTTGAACCTATCTGGTTTCTTAGGAGGAACGGATGGCTCGGGATCATCCGTAATCTGTAAAATTAACTTAATAGCCTCCAAAAGATCAGGAACATCCACATGTGAACCACCCTCCCCATCAGCCGTATCTGAGTCAGAATCTGTGGGGTCAGGGTAAGTGCCGTCTTCATCCGACGAGTTGTCAGTGACAGCAGTGGATTGTGAGGAGACAAGCGCTAGCTTAGAGGAGCCCTTGGACGTAGGCGAGCGACGGTCAGACTATTTAGTAGTCCGGGACTGGTTCAACTTCTTTATTTGAGCAGATAAATCGCCCACCCATGGCGGGTTAGCTGCAGGGACCACAAATGGTTGTACCGGCATTGGGGGTCCCATAGGGGGTGTTAGTTTACTAGCGTATGCAGAAGCGCGGAAAAAGCGGCCCACGGCAGGTCATTAATTGCCCCCGTTGCCACCGTCCCACTGGGGGGCAAGGAGCCCCCAGAACCAGAGCCCAAAGCTGCTATATGCTCCTCATAGGTATCTGCGGCTTCAGCAACATTGGCAGTGTGTTCAGCCCCAGAACCGTTACCCTCAGAAGCAGACATGATATAACTTGCAGTATCAGGTAACACAGTACAATTTGTCAGCAGCACAATACCTCTAGCCCAAACCCCTGCGCAGTGTAGTCAGCACCAGCAGAGATAAAGGAGAGATATGGTGACTAAATCACAGAGAAAAATATGTAATACAGTATATCTTTGTGAAAATCCTATATTAGATAAAACCTGACGCACCAAGCCCCCTCAGGTTATAGAATATAGGGATAGCAGGTTGAGTGAAAGACACGAAATGGACACCACTCAGCTATCAAATGCACACACAAATAGTCACAGTTTGTACAATGCAGAGGTTATTACTAACAATAATACTGCATTCGACTAGCTTACGCAGCTATATAACAATAGATATAACAGTACACAGTAAGAACTGGATGTATATCACAGGGTAATTGTACTAGGAAACCCTGACTAAGTGCACTCTTTCTTAACTAACACTGACTAAAAAAGGCAGGTAGAATACTTAAGTGTCTTGTAAAGTCACAGCACTGACAACCAGGCGGCTTTACATAGGAGGATTTGCCCAAGCATTCCCAGGAACAGTGAGCTGAGGGATAATGGCTCCGCAGACACTGCCAGGGAGTGAGGGAGAGAGTGACAGATATGCAGCTCCAAGGTGGGAACATTTGCAGAAAATGGCGTCCTGGGGCTGGGGAGGGGCTTCAGGTCCAAACTCTATCCCCCTGCTGGCAAAACCACCGGGTACTGCGGGCTCTAATAAAATGGTTTATAGAGAAAACCTGACCTGTCCCATGCCCTGGTGATCTAGTGGGATCGCCTGTACTGCCACAGTGTCCACCGCCAGCGCGCGCGGCCTGCCTCCCACTGACTGCGCCGGATCGCGATAAAGACCGGGTCCCGCAAGCGGGACCCACTTACCACCTCCCGAAGCGCGGCCACGCGATCCCGGAGAGCCCCCGTCGTGTGTGCCTGACAAGAAGAAAACCGGAGCCTCCTGCTGTAGTTACCCGGCAACCAGGGCTCGGGAGTGTAAAGCGCCGCTGGGGAGAGCCGGAGCTGCAGCCGTGAATGTCCACTGACATGTAACACTGCTGCTGCCCTTGAAGTCTTCACATTTTTCCTCAGAAAAAAAGCTCTTCTTAGGGCTGCCTGGAGCAGCCCCTCTGTTAAGTGCCTGCTACTGCAGCACCAACTACAAAACTCCTGTGCAGGGAGGCGGGGTGATATAGGAGGCGGTGCTATGCATTCTGGAAACAGTCAAAGCTTTGAGCCTGTTGGTGCCTCGGATCAAGATCCTACTCTACACCCCCATTGTCCATTCCTTGTGGAGCCCAGTGTACCCCGCAGCAGAAATTAACCATAACATGAATGTGTGTGTGTGTGTGTGTGTGTGTGTGTGTGTGTGTGTGTGTGTGTGTGTGTGTGTGTGTGTGTGTGTGTGTGTGTGTGTGTGTGTGTGTGTGTGTGTGGGTGTACACGTGATAGGGAATATAGATTGTAAGCTCCACTGGGACAGGGACTGATGTGAATGACGAAATACTCTCTGTAAAGCGCTGCAGAATATGTGTGCGCTATATAAGTAACTGGTAGTAATAATAATAATAATAATAATAATAATATCCATATTTGAGCAGGAATGGTTAAATCAGAGATATATATGTACTGTGCTCAAGCATGAAAATCCTTAAAATCTGGAATGCTTTGATTACCATATTTGAGAGTCACTGCTGTGCACATAGGCTGCTGGGTCCTGGGGGATCCACACTGCACACTCTGCACCCGTATAATTATACTTACCTGGCATTGCAGACAGAAATCACTAGGAAAATGCAATGGCATCAATTTTCACGGAGATTCGCACATACCCAGTAGAGAAATCGCAGAGAACATAGTGCAAGCACTGGATATCTGCACATGTTCAGTCTACTGTGCTGTCAGAGAGGAGGGGGCCCACACAAGGCCATGATAACAGCAGTGTAGGCCCCTTGTAAAGCAATGCACTGGATCCTCTACCCATCCTCCAGCGGTAGGGGTGGGGGTGATATCTGCGGCGGCTGTGATGTCCCACGGGCGTTAGGGGGTGTTCTTCCACTCAGCATGCAGGACCTGCAGCAGTAATTTCTGCTAATTACTCCTTTACTGCACGAATGGGGGAGGGGGGTTTAGTGAGATAGGGCAAGAGGAAGAACAATAAACTGTAGAAAGGGGCATTGTTCTGAATGAAGGGGCCCTGGTATATGACTTCCAGGGTGGTAGGGGCTGTTTAATATATGGGGAGAAGAGTGGATAGTGAATTGGGCTAAATAGTCACCATCTTCTGCTGGCTTGACCATTGATATCTCCAGTTCCTGGAGATGGAAGGTACTGGGGTTTTGGGGATTGGTGTTCAGTGGCCGGAGCAATCCACCGACTAAAAAAATACAACTGCATTCCAGGTATGTGAAGCTGAAGCAGGGACTGGCTGCTTGAAGGCTGATATCTCCATTTTTGGCATGGTAGAGATAAGCTGCTAGTGTCCTCATAAAGGGGATAGTCCCAGCTTTTGGAGTATACCATCAGAAAAAGTCAGACAGAACCAGAGATACTGTATCTGCCTAGAAACAACAATTTAAAGGATTGGACGGTGACTGCTGCTTTGAAGTAGAGATGAGCGGGTTCGGTTCCTCGGAAACCGAACCCCCCCGAACTTCACCCATTTTACACGGGTCCGAGGCATACTCGGATTCTCCCGTATGGCTCGGTTAACCCGAGCGCGCCCGAACGTCATCATCCCGCTGTCGGATTCTCGCGAGATTCGGATTCTATATAAGGAGCCGCGCGTCGCCGCCATTTTTCACTCGTGCATTGGAAATGATAGTGAGAGGACGTGGCTGGCGTCCTCTCACTTTGTTTCAGGGGGCTGCATATCTTTATTCTGGGGACCAGCAGTATTATAGGAGGAGTACAGTGCAGAGTTTTGCTGACCAGTGACCACCAGTATTATACGTTGTCTGCCTGAAAAACGCTCCATATCTGTGCTCAGTGTGCTGCATATATCTGTGCACACACTGCTTTATTGTGGGGACTGGGGACCAGCAGTATTATATAGGAGGAGTACAGTGCAGAGTTTTGCTGACCAGTGACCACCAGTATACGTTGTCTGCCTGAAAAACGCTCCATATCTGTGCTTAGTGTGCTGCATATATCTGTGCTCACACTGCTTTATTGTGGGGACTGGGGACAAGCAGTATTATATAGAAGGAGTACAGTGCAGAGTTTTGCTGACCAGTGACCACCAGTATTATATGTTCTCTGCCTGCAAAACACTCCATATCTGTGCTCAGTGTGCTGCATATATCTGTGCTCACACTGCTTTATTGTGGGGACTGGGGACCAGCAGTATTATATAGGAGAAGTACAGTGCAGAGTTTTGCTGACCAGTGACCACCAGTATTATACGTTCTCTGCCTGAAAAACGCTCCATATCTGTGCTGCATTGTAGTATATAGTAGGAGTACAGTGCATAATTTTGCTGACCACCAGTATATAATATATAGGAGTACGGTGCAGAAGGCCACTGCTCTACCTACCTCTGTGTCGTCAAGTATACTATCCATCCATACCTGTGGTGCATTTCAGTTCTGCACAGTTTGCTGACCACCAGTATATAATATATAGCAGTACGGTACAGTAGGCCACTGCTCTACCTACCTCTGTGTCATCAAGTATACTATCCATCCATACCTGTGGTGCATTTCAGTTTTGCACAGTTTGCTGACCACCAGTATATAATATATAGCAGTACGGTACAGTAGGCCACTGCTCTACCTACCTCTGTGTCGTCAAGTATACTATCCATCCATACCTGTGGTGCATTTCAGTTTTGCACAGTTTGCTGACCACCAGTATATAATATATAGCAGTACGGTACAGTAGGCCACTGCTCTACCTACCTCTGTGTCGTCAAGTATACTATCCATCCATACCTGTGGTGCATTTCAGTTTTGCACAGTTTGCTGACCACCAGTATATAATATATAGCAGTACGGTACAGTAGGCCACTGCTCTACCTACCTCTGTGTCGTCAAGTATACTATCCATCCATACCTGTGGTGCATTTCAGTTATGCACAGTTTGCTGACCACCAGTATATAATATATAGCAGTACGATACAGTAGGCCACTGCTCTGACTACCTCTGTGTCGTCAAGTATACTATCCATCCATACCTGTGGTGCATTTAAGTTTTGCACAGTTTGCTGACCACCAGTATATAATATATAGCAGTACGGTACAGTAGGCCACTGCTCTACCTACCTCTGTGTCGTCAAGTATACTATCCATCCATACCTGTGGTGCATTTCAGTTTTGCACAGTTTGCTGACCACCAGTATATAATATATAGCAGTACGGTACAGTAGGCCACTGCTCTACCTACCTCTGTGTCATCAAGTATACTATCCATCCATACCTGTGGTGCATTTCAGTTTTGCACAGTTTGCTGACCACCAGTATATAATATATAGCAGTACGGTACAGTAGGCCACTGCTCTACCTACCTCTGTGTCATCAAGTATACTATCCATCCATACCTGTGGTGCATTTAAGTTTTGCACAGTTTGCTGACCACCAGTATATAATATATAGCAGTACGATACAGTAGGCCACTGCTCTACCTACCTCTGTGTCGTCAAGTATACTATCCATCCATACCTGTGGTGCATTTAAGTTTTGCACAGTTTGCTGACCACCAGTATATAATATATAGCAGTACGGTACAGTAGGCCACTGCTCTACCTACCTCTGTGTCGTCAAGTATACTATCCATTCATACCTGTGGTGCATTTCAGTTGTGCACAGTTTGCTGACCACCAGTATATAATATATAGCAGTACGGTACAGTAGGCCACTGCTCTACCTACCTCTGTGTCGCCAAGTATACTATCCATCCATACCTGTGGTGCATTTCAGTTGTGCGCAGTATATATAGTAGTAGGCCATTGCTATTGATACTGGCATATAATTCCACACATTAAAAAATGGAGAACAAAAATGTGGAGGGTAAAATAGGGAAAGATCAAGATCCACTTCCACCTCGTGCTGAAGCTGCTGCCACTAGTCATGGCCGAGACTATGAAATGCCATCAACGTCGTCTGCCAAGGCCGATGCCCAATGTCATAGTAGAGAGCATGTAAAATCCAAAACACAAAAGTTCAGTAAAATGACCCAAAAATCAAAATTAAAAGCGTCTGAGGAGAAGCGTAAACTTGCCAATATGCCATTTACGACACGGAGTGGCAAGGAACGGCTGAGGCCCTGGCCTATGTTCATGGCTAGTGGTTCAGCTTCACACGAGGATGGAAGCACTCATCCTCTCGCTAGAAAAATGAAAAGACTTAAGCTGGCAAAAGCACAGCAAAGAACTGTGCGTTCTTCTAAATCACAAATCCCCAAGGAGAGTCCAATTGTGTCGGCTGCGATGCCTGACCTTCCCAACACTGGACGGGAAGAAGTGGCGCCTTCCACCATTTGCACGCCCCCTGCAAGTGCTGGAAGGAACACCCGCAGTCCAGTTCCTGATAGTCAAATTGAAGATGTCACTGTTGAAGTACACCAGGATGAGGATATGGGTGTTGCTGGCGCTGAGGAGGAAATTGACAAGGAGGATTCTGATGGTGAGGTGGTTTGTTTAAGTCAGGCACCCGGGGAGACACCTGTTGTCCGTGGGATGAATATGGCCATTGACATGCCTGGTCAAATTACAAAAAAAAAATCACCTCTTCGGTGTGGAATTATTTTAACACAAATGCGGACAACAGGTGTCAAGCCGTGTGTTGCCTTTGTCAAGCTGTAATAAGTAGGGGTAAGGACGTTAACCACCTCGGAACATCCTCCCTTATACGTCACCTGCAGCGCATTCATCATAAGTCAGTGACAAGTTCAAAAACTTTGGATGACAGCGGAAGCAGTCCACTGACCACTAAATCCCTTCCTCTTGTAACAAAGCTCCTGCAAACCACACCACCAACTCCCTCAGTGTCAATTTCCTCCTTACACAGGAAAGCCAATAGTCCTGCAGGCCATGTCACTGGCAAGTCTGACGAGTCCTCTCCTGCCTGGGATTCCTCCGATGCATCCTTGAGTGTAACGCCTACTGCTGCTGGCGCTGCTGTTGTTGCTGCTGGGAGTCGATCGTCATCCCAGAGGGGAAGTCGGAAGACCACTTGTACTACTTCCAGTAAGCAATTGACTGTCCAACAGTCCTTTGCGAGGAAGATGAAATATCACAGCAGTCATCATGCTGCAAAGCGGATAACTCAGGCCTTGGCAGCCTGGGCGGTGAGAAACGTGTTTCCGTTATCCACCGTTAATTCACAGGCAACTACAGACTTGATTGAGATACTGTGTCCCCAGTACCAAATACCATCTAGGTTCCATTTCTCTAGGCAGGCGATACCGAAAATGTACACAGACCTCAGAAAAAGAGTCACCAGTGTCCTAAAAAATGCAGTTGTACCCAATATCCACTTAACCACGGACATGTCTACAAGTGGAGCAGGGCAGACTCAGGACTATATGACTGTGACAGCCCACTGGGTAGATGTATTGCCTCCCGCAGCAAGAACAGCAGAGGCGGCACCAGTAGCAGCATCTCGCAAACGCCAACTCGTTCCTAGGCAGGCTACGCTTTGTATCACCGCTTTCCAGAAGAGGCACACAGCTGACAACCTCTTACGGAAACTGAGGAACATCATCGCAGAATGGCTTACCCCAAATGGACTCTCCTGGGGATTTATGACATCGGACAACGCCAGCAATATTGTGCGTGCATTACATCTGGGCAAATTCCAGCACGTCCCATGTTTTGCACATACATTGAATTTGGTGGTGCAGAATTATTTAAAAAACGACAGGGGTGTGCAAGAGATGCTGTCGGTGGCACGAAGAATTGCGGGCCACTTTCGGCATTCAGCCACCGTGTGCCGAAGACTGGAGCACCAGCAAACACTCCTGAACCTGCCCTGCCATCATCTGAAGCAATAGGTGGTAACGAGGTGGAATTCAACCCTCTATATGCTTTAGAGGATGGAGGAGCAGCAAAAGGCCATTCAAGCCTATACATCTGCCTTCAATATAGGCAAAGGAGGGGGAATGCACCTGACTCAAGTGCAAGGTTCTGCAACCCTTTGAACTTGCCACACGTGAAGTCAGTTCAGACACTGCCAGCCTGAGTCAGGTCATTCCCCTCATCAGGCTTTTGCAGAAGAAGCTGGAGACATTAAAGGAGGAGCTAAAACAGAGCGATTCCGCTAGGCATGTGGGACTTGTGGATGGAGCCCTTAATTCGCTTAACCAGGATTCACGGGTGGTCAATCTGTTGAAATCAGAGCACTACATTTTGGCCACCGTGCTCGATCCTAGATTTAAAACCTACGTTGGATCTCTCTTTCCGGCAGACACAAGTCTGCAGAGGTTCAAAGACCTGCTGGTGAGAAAATTGTCAAGTCAAGCGGAACGTGACCCGTCAACAGCTCCTCCTTCACATTCTCCCGCAACTGGGGGTGCGAGGAAAAGGCTAAGATTTCTGAGCCCACCCGCTGGCGGTGATGCAGGGCAGTCTGGAGCGAGTGCTGACATCTGGTCCGGACTGAAGGACCTGCCAACGATTACTGACATGTCGTCTACTGTCACTGCATATGATTCTCTCACCATTGAAAGAATGGTGGAGGATTATATGAGTGACCGCATCCAAGTAGGCACGTCAGACAGTCCGTACGTATACTGGCAGGAAAAAGAGGCAATTTGGAGGCCCTTGCAGAAACTGGCTTTATTTTACCTAAGTTGCCCACCCTCCAGTGTGTACTCCGAAAGGGTGTTTAGTGCAGCCGCTCACCTTGTCAGCAATCGGCGTACAAGGTTACTTCCAGAAAATGTGGAGAAGATGATGTTCATCAAAATGAATTATAATCAATTCCTCCGTGGAGACATTCACCAGCAATTGCCTCCAAAAAGTACACAGGGACCTGAGATGGTGGATTCCAGTGGGGACGAATTAATAATCTGTAAGGAGGGGGATGTACACAGTGAAAGGGGTGAGGAATCGGACGCTGAGGAGGAGGTGGACATCTTGCCTCTGTAGAGCCAGTTTGTGCAAGGAGAGATTAATTGCTTCTTTTTTGGTGGGGGCCCAAACAAACCAGTCATTTCAGTCACAGTTGTGTGGCAGACCCTGTCGCTGAAATGATGGGTTTGTTAAAGTGTGCATGTCCTGTTTATACAACATAAGGGTGGGTGGGAGGGCCCAAGGACAATTTTATCTTGCACCTCTTTTTTCTTTCATTTTTCTTTGCATCATGTGCTGTTTGGGGACTATTTTTTTGAAGTGCCATCCTGCCTGCCACTGCAGTGCCACTCCTAGATGGGCCAGGTGTTTGTGTCGGCCACTTGTGTCGCTTAGCTTAGCCATCCAGCGACCACAGTGCACCTCTTTTTTTCTTTGCATCATGTGCTGTTTGGGGACTATTTTTTAAATCGACCATCCTGTCTGACACTGCAGTGCCACTCCTAGATGGGCCAGGTGTTTGTGTCGGCCACTTGGGTCGCTTAGCTTAGTCATCCAACGACCTCGGTGCAAATTTTAGGACTAAAAATAATATTGTGAGGTGTGAGGTGTTCAGAATAGACTGGAAATGAGTGGAAATTATGGTTATTGAGGTTATTAATACTATGGGATCAAAATGACCCCCAAATTCTATGATTTAAGCTGTTTTTGAGGGTTTTTTGTAAAAACACCCGAATCCAAAACACACCCGAATCCGACAAAAAATTTTCAGGGAGGTTTTGCCAAAACGCGTCCGAATCCAAAACCAAAACACAAAACCCGAAAAATGTCCGGTGCACATCACTACTTTGAAGTCGGATATCTCCAGTTCCCCAGAGCTGATTTTCAAAAATCTGGTACTCCTGGAAAGAGGGGACCCTCAGCTATCTGCCTAGGGCCCTTAGTCTCCTTGGGCCCTTGGGCAATTGCTCATTAAGCTCAATGGAAAAGACAGCCCTGGGCCATACTTGCCTACCTGACCCTCTCCATGAGGGAGAAAATGCTCTGTTCCTGGACTTTCCTGGTAATGTATGATTGCCATCACCTGTGGTGAGCTAGTTAATTGATAAGAAAGGGGTTTCACCACAGGTGACGGCAATCATACATTACCAGGAAAGTCCAAGAACAGAGCATTTTCTCCCTCATGGAGAGGGTCAGGTAGGCAAGTATGCCCTGGGCCCACAAAAAGCATGCACACAGGCACTCTCCTCTCTTAAACCACCCCTGGTTACAGTACATTTATGGAGTGCTTATAATGGTGGAGCTGGGTCAAGTCTGAGTTTTGTTGGTGAGCCTCTGCTGCACATAAGACTATTTCTGTTTAGCTGACTTAGCCGGATAGCAAAGGATTCAGCGGAGTGCTATTTTTTCTGTGTATTATGCAGTGTTCTCTAGCTGCATCATACATTGTAAGGGTCAAATAGCATAAGTTCAGAATAAGGGGTATATTTACTAAGGTGCGGGTTTGCAAATGTGGAGATGTTGCCCATAGCAACCAATCAAAATTTTAGCTATTATCTTCTAGAAACATAGAAACAATGGGGGGGGGGAGAATTAAATTAGTGGTGAAAAAATATTTTTTACAATGCTTCACAGATATTTGATTGGCTATACAATTAGGTTGCCCGTAAAAGTCCCTTTTCTTGTTTTCTTGCAAAAACACACAGGTTTAGTGAAACTTGTATGTTTTCGGTTTCGCGTCCCCAAAAAGCTGGTGCTTATCAGGGATTTTGTTTCACCTGCCTGAGGCAGGTTAAATAAAATCCCTGATAAGCCACAGCTAGTGCCAGCTTTTTCAGGGACAATAGGATAACCCCTGGGGATACAATTACCTGTGGTAAATGACAGTGGGTAACTGGATACCGGCCATATAATTTGACTGGTCAGCCCTTTAAAAGGTGCTAGTTAAATGATAAGTGCAGTAGAATCTGTTTGAAAACCCGTACTTTAGTAAATATACCCCTTTTACACCGCACAAATAACCCGGTATCGACCCGGCACATTGCTGGGTCGACATGGGTCAGCGTGCGGTGTGAAAGCGCCATAGCCAAAATCCTGAGTCGCCTGACCCGGCAATTTAACCCTGGAATAAAGCAGTGTTATTCCCAGGTTGAATATCGGGTCAATGGCAGCATAAACGGGCTCCTGGGTCGATGTGACCCGGGTCCCGTTCACTACAACAAGGAGAGGCGGCACGGAGATGATCTCATCTCCTAGCGCCACCTCCGCCCCCACTGCCGGCTCCGCCCCCCGCTGCTATGGCAACCCGCCCGGCATATTGCCAGGTCGGGGAAGCCAGCAGCAGCGTCCAATGCCGGATCCCACCTGGGAAGGACCCATTTCCAATTCCAAGGTGGGATCCATCATTGGCGGTGTGAAAGGGGTATTAATGTGTACTTTAATTCTACAAGCAACCTTAAACTGAAAATTATATATTATGTTACTATATAATATGTATAATGACGGGTCATTTCGACACGATCGCTTGCTGCAGTTTGTCGCAGCGCAGCAATTGGGTCCGGACTGCGCATGAGCTGGCGCCGCAGTGCGCCGGCGCATGGCAGATGTCGGTGCCTAGCGATCGCCTCTGAGACAGAGGTGGTCGCTGGGCGGGAAGGGGCTGAATGGCGGCATTAAGCCGCCGTTTAGGGGGGAGCGGTCCGGCCAATGTAGGTGTGGCCGGACCATTGGGGGGGGCGGTCCGCGGCGGCTGCGTGACGTCACACACAGCCGCTGCGGGCCGGGGAGCGACGAGTAGCTCCCGGCCAGCACGCTAAGGCTGCGCTGGTCGGGAGCTACTCTTGAAGTACAAAGGCATCGCCGCTGTGCGATGCCTTTGTACTTCTGCGGGGAGGGGGGGGGCGGCACTGACATGCGGGGCAGACTAGCCCTGTGCTGGGCGTCCCCCACATGACAGTGTGAATGATCCTAGCTGTGCTAAATTTAGCACAGCTACGATCAACTCGGAATGACCCCCAATATGTTACAAAATCAGTGGCTGCTCCAGAGGTGGGGCTGCAGCACAGTACAAAGGCCCTCATTCCGAGTTGTTCGCTCGGTAAATTTTTTCGCATCGCAGCGATTTTCCGCTTAGTGCGCATGCGCAATGTCCGCAGTGCGACTGCGCCAAGTAAATTTGCTATGCAGTTAGGAATTTTACTCACGGTTTTTTCTTCGTTCTGGTGATCGTAATGTGATTGACAGGAAGTGGGTGTTTCTGGGCGGAAACTGGCCGTTTTATGGGCGTGTGTGAAAAAACGCTGCCGTTTCTGGGAAAAACGCGGGAGTGGCTGGAGAAACGGAGGAGTGTCTGGGCGAACGCTGGGTGTGTTTGTGACGTCAAACCAGGAACGACAAGCACTGAACTGATCGCAGATGCCGAGTAAGTTTGAAGCTACTCAGAAACTGCTAAGAGGTGTGTAATCGCAATTTTGAGAATCTTTCGTTCGCAATTTTAAGAAGCTAAGAATCACTCCCAGTAGGCGGCGGCTTAGCGTGTGCAATACTGCTAAAAGCAGCTAGCGAGCGAACAACTCGGAATGAGGGCCAAAATTCAAATAGTGGAGCCACACTAACTGCCGCCCCAAACACTGCCAGACATCACCTGTTATTTGAATTTTGGGCTACGCTGCAGCCCCACCTCTGGAGCCGCCAATGTATAATATATAAATGCTCACTAAATTATGCCGGTAAAATCTTTAATCTGAAAGAACATTTTCTCCAAGCAATCATAGGACTATTGTGTCACAGACATATTTCCCTATTTCCCTAAATGTCTGGGAGGCTTTCTAATTTTGGAGCAATCCCTAGGACTCCTGAAAGAGTAGCCCACCCTCCCTTATGCCTCCCACTGCCCCTGTGAAGTAGGTGGGTTGTGGACATGATGATGCCATTTTCATCATTAAACCCTGCCCTGCTGTATTATGCTGTGGATCATGGCATTTTGCAGTGGGAGAGTCAATGAATGTGTGAATTGCATTGCCACTCCTCATTCACCAAAACCCTTTTCCTCTCCCATGGTTAGTACTGTTTCCCCCTACCCCTGCGAATGCATAATCCTGCCCTTGCCCCTTTTATTTATAAATACAGTTATAGTAATGTGCTTACGCTATGGATACCTGTTGTGTATTTATGCTCTGCTACTCTGTTATTTTGTAACATTTTTAAGGTTACCACGTTGTATAGCGCTGCAGACACTTTGCGGTCCCTTATAAATAAAATATAGTAATTATATATTCTTACATTGTGCATTTCTGCCCTGTATGTACAGCATTTTTTACTCTGTTTTTGTTCAATGGGCATAATTCAGACCTGATTGGTGCTGTGCGTTTCCGCACAGCAGCGTTCAGGTCTGAACTGCGCATGTGCCGGCACCGCAGTGCGCCGGTGCATGCCAGACAGCCGATGGCTGTCTTAGCCCTGCGATTGCCTCTGCCTGATTGACAGGCAGAGACGGTCGCTAGGCAGAAGAGGGCAGGCCGGCAACGTTTGCCCGCCGTTTAGGGGGCGCAGTCCGGGCAACGCAGGTGTGCCCGGACCGTCGGAGCTGTGCTGGCAGGGAGCTACTCTTCCAGTACAAAAGCATAGCCGCTGTGCGATTCTTTTGTATTTGTGCAACGGGGTAGGGCCTGACATGCGAGGCGGAATAGCCCTGTTCTGGGCGTCCCCCCGCATGTCAGTGTGCTTGATAGTAGATGTGCTAAATTTAGCACATCTACGATCAGGTCTGAATTAGGCCCTATGTGTAGAAAGTCTTTCACCCCTTTTAAAATGGGCGTAACTGTAGTAGACGCAAGGGGTGGTATTGCTATGGGGTCCAGAGACTTAGGGGTGTAATAAAGTTGCAAACCAATTTCCCAGTCAACATTTTTCAAAAGATTTGCACATACGCAGTAGAGAACACCTGGAGCAGACTTTGCAGCAGAATATGGGGGGTCATTCCGAGTTGTTCGCTCGGTAAAAATCTTCGCATCGCAGCGATTTTCCGCTTAATGCGCATGCGCAATGTCCGCACTGCGACTGCGCCAAGTAAATTTGCTATGCAGTTAGGATTTTTACTCACGGCTTTTTCTTCGTTCTGGCGATCGTAATGTGATTGACAGGAAATGGGTGTTACTGGGCGGAAACAGGCCGTTTTATGGGCGTGTGGGTAAAAACGCTACCGTTTCCGGAAAAAACGCAGGAGTGGCCGGAGAAACGGGGGAGTGTCTGGGCGAACGCTGGGTGTGTTTGTGACGTCAAACCAGGAACGACAAGCACTGAAATGATCGCAGATGCCGAGTAAGTCTGGAGCTACTCAGAAACTGCTACGAGGTGTGTAATCGCAAAATATTGCGAATACATCGTTCGCAATTTTAAGATGCTAAGATTCACTCCCAGTAGGCGGCGGCTTAGCATGAGCAAATCTGCTAAAATCCGCTTGCGAGCGAACAACTCGGAATGACCCCCATGGTGCACTGGCTTTCTATGCTTCCTGCTAGTTCCCTGACTGACATTCAATTTGTGATGAATATGTATTTCTTTATCAGCCTAAACTGTCCACAAGTTGTATGCAGTCTCTTCTATTGTGTTTTGCAGTTCATGGTGAGAGAAAGGTTGGAGAATTTAAGTTTTTGAATTACAGTATATTGACAAAGATATTTACAAAATGTGTCAATTGGCTTTTCTGTTTTTCTGTGCAATGATGTCAGTATGACTCATTGCCGAGGTATTTGTAGGACTGTTTGTTGGTACATTATCATTACTCTTAAGCCCTGTACACACTGGGCGATACACTAGACAATATGAACTTTAACAATCTTTTTTGCAAAATCTATCGTTCATATCGTCCAGTGTGTATCAGAATCCGCTTTATTGGCCAGGTATACTTGCATATACTAGGAATTTGTCATCGGTTTGCTATACAACAGCCAAGTAGGTAACAGATAAGCAGGTGGGGGGGGGCAAGTAAAGTCAGACAGATAGGTATACCGTAGGGACACAAGTGAGTTACATGTACCTCTAGTCAATCAATGTTCAGGAGTTCAGCAGGTGGACCGCTTGGGGAAAGAAACTTTTGAGGCTTCTGGTGGATCCGACGGGGATGGCCCTGTAATACCTGCCTGAAGGAAGCAAGTTAAACATGCTGTGGCCGGCGTGTAGCTGGTCCTTAATATCTTCATTGCCCGTTTTTTAGCTTTGGACAGGTACAGGTCCTGGACTGAGGGAAGGTCGGCCCCGATGATCTTCTCTGTGGTTCTGACCACTTTTTGGAGCCTGCATCTGTCCTTCGCGCTGGCGGAACCATACCATACCAGTATCGAGGAGCACAGTACCAACTCCACAATCGTGAAGTAGAAGAGGAGCAGAAGCTTCTGTGGGATGTTGAACTTCCTTAGTTGCCTGAGGAAGAACAACCTCTGCTGCGCTTTCCCGACAGTGGCGTCTCCGTTGGACCCCAAGTTAAGGTCCCGAAAGATTGTGGTCCCCAGGAACTTGAAGGAGTCCATTAGCGATACCACACTGTCAGCAATCATTAGCAGAGGTGCACTAGCTGACTTCTTCCTGAAGTCCACTATCATCTCGACAGTTTTGAGGGGGTTGAGCTCAAGGTTGTTGTGGCTGCACCACTGGGCCAACGGTCTATTTCCCGTCTATAGGCCGATTCGTCCCCGTCCTTCATGAGGCCGATGATGGTGGTGTTGTCAGCAAATTTGATGATCTTTACTGATTGCGCCTCTGAGGTGCAGTCATTTGTGTACAGGGAGAAGAGCAGGGGTGAGAGGACACAGCCCTGAGGGGCCCCTTTACTAATGGACTGCGCTTGAGAGGTGAATTCCCCGACTTTAACCACCTGTGTCCCATCTGTCAGGAATTCTACTATCCAGGAACAGGTAGCTTCAGGGACCCCTAGCCAAAGTAATTTGGGGTGGAGGATGCTGGGGACGATTGTATTGAAGGCCGAGCTGAAATCGACAGAAAGGACCCTCGCGTAGGTACCGGGAATGTCTAGGTGCTGTAGAATATAGTGCAGGCCCAGGTTGACTGCATCCTCGACACACTGATTCAATCGATAGGTGAACTGTAGGTGGTCCAGTTGGGGACCAGTCACAGTTTTCAGGTGATTCAAAACCAGACGCTCAAACATTTTCATGACCACAGACGTCAGTGCTATCGGCCTAGAGGGTTTCTTGTGGACCGGGACGATAGTGGACCTTTTGAGGCAGGAAGGGACTTTCTGTAGCTCCAGTGATTTGTTGAAGATCTTGGTGAATATGGGGGCGAGCTGACCCGCACATGCTCTTAGGGCAGATGGTGACACTCCGTCAGGACCCGGAGCTTTCCTGGGTTTGGCGCTTTTGAACAGTGCCTCCACCTCTTCTTGAGTGACTTGCAGTGTCTGGAGTTGATGAATAATGTATGGATTTTATGCAGTGTATGGATGAACAATGAAAAATGCACGCACCTCCGGGTCATTCTCAGTTATCCATGATCTTCCAAACATGCAGCTCAATTTTAACTATATTGTTGAGCTGCATGTTCGGGGAGTGCGGGTGATGAGTCTGATGACATCACTGAATGATATCGTTCATCGATATCATTCAATGTGTATGCACTGGTGATCTCCCCTATTTAGCAATCAGCGATATAGCGCTGATTGCTAACAAGGGGAGGTTGCCCAGTGTGTACTCGGCTTTAATGTCCCATATTGTACAACCAAAATTAGAAGAGGAATCCTTTAAACTGGACAGCACTTTCTGCAAAAATATATATTTATGTAAGAATTAGCGGAAGTTCATGATTCTTTTCATCTAAACAAGAAAAGAAGCAATGCAGGTATAGGTGAGAGATACACAACACATTCAAGGCATTCAATTGGTGCTGATTTAGCATTTCAGATGTGTCCTCATACCATACTTGCCTACTTTTGAAAAAGCATTTCAGGGAGATTGTGAAAGTCACACCTACCAGCGAGGACGTGTACTGCTACATCTGAGAGGCGTGTCATAAAAATACCTTACATCCAAATGTAAATGAGCCCCAAAGTTAGTAAGATCTTTACTTGTTGAAGAAAAGACAGTAATATTTTTCAAGATTTGTTTGTGTATTGTGTTTTACAAGAGGTTCCATATACTGTTAGTGGCCACAAGAAACCTTATTTAAAATGCATGTAGCCAGAGGGATCATTGTGCCTTATAACCAAAACAGAAAAATAGCACTGATGATCCCAATGGAATGTATATAGCTCTGATTTATATTTTTTCTCTCAATAATTTAACAGCTACATAATGGGGGTATGGGGCAATCAGGGAGATTGCTGGTCTATTCAGGGAGATTGCTACTATTTCAGGGAGTTTCCTGCAGAATGAAGGAGGGTAAGCAACTCTGCCTCATATACTGTGGCTATAGTCGCACCAAACAGCCCCTCCCGGCGTGCCAGGTTCCAGCCAACTCGGCTGTGCAAGACTTATTTTTCACTCCAATTGTAAATCTTATTGACACAATAAAACGACTTTGCTGCATTGCACTTGTACATCTGTGTGCGAACGAGTCTGAATCTGTATACGAAGTGCAATGCCCATGACAATCTCTTACACCAAGTTCAGTTGTGGTTCGCCTGTGACTAATTCCTGGGTGGTTAAAGCCAAAACCCAGCATCCTAGTACACTGTGAGTGGCGTTTCACTACAGCTGCAAAATGTAAAGAAAAAGATATGTATGCTACACCTCTCTGCAGGGCTCAGTTGCTCCAGGGACCTCACGCTATAAGACGTATTGAGGCTAGGTGTATGAGAACACATCAGTAGCTGCAAATGTCACCTGGGAGCAACATTTGCTATCAGAAAACCATGCATCAATCAGGGGCAGACTCAGAGAGGAGAACGATCGCCCGTGTGCATGCTCCATACAGGCCCCCTCCTCTCTGCAATACACTGAGCATAGTAGACTCTGGCTTTGTGTCAGTGTACTGCGCATGCACAGGTTTCTAGAGACATGGCGCCCTCACTTTATTCCCAGGGGTCTTCTCTACTACACATGTGCAAATCACTTATGCCCACCACACCATTTTCCCAGTGATTTTGCACCACACACAGCGGGCGATCAGATCCAAACTGCGCAAGCATCTGAGCCGCAATGCAGAGGCATGTCGGACAGCTACAACGGGCATCGGCGGTCAGCGACAGGATGGTGCGAATGGCCCCCTTGGGCTCACAAAACATTTAATAAAGTGAGCAGCTCAGCCATTTCATTACACATACAACATACAAAGTACTATTGTAACAATAACCTGCAAGCCAGGAGATCCCCAATGCAAGGTGATTGACAGGAAGAGGCCATTTGCGGGTGGGAACTGCAGGCAGGCTCAAGCATTTTTAAGGTGGGGGGGAGGAGTCTGACGTCAGCTCCGGCCCCGATCAGCAGGATTTAATCGCCCTGGAAGAGTAAGTCCTGGGCTGCGCAGAGACTGCACAAACTCATTTTGAGCAGCTCTGCTATACACAGCATCACACACTTGCACAGCGAAAATACACTCCCCCTGTAGGCGGCGACTATCTGATCGCAGGACAGCAAAAAACCACAGCCCAGCAATCAGATCTGAATTAATCCCATAGATACGTCAATGTCTGCAATGCATGTTATGTAAATGTATGTAGGGCAAATACTGCAATACGTATACTAATACCAGCCAGCTTTTTTACATTGAACTTTACAGTTTCCAATGTCGTGCCCCCTGACAACTCTAAATAGGTATATACATTGTCCTTTCCTTCCTATGCAGCACAAAACAATTTGTTAAAGTGTAAAGTTTGCACCCAGTAATTGGATTTGCTCTTAACCTTAAATCAGTCGCAATGTCTATTTGGCCCATGTGAAAATGAACAAATATTATATTATAAATGTGGGTTTAGCTGATACTCTAAATGAAAGCATCTGTCAGCGATTCTAAAAAATTGTTGAACATATGATTTTAATGTTCCACATTTCTATAATCACTGCCACTTGCTTTACCCACTGTTTTATGGTTACTATTAACAATTGTATAGCTGACTTTTTGTGTTCGCTAATACACTTTTATTATAGGTGTAATGGAAAATGAGACTATTTTCTGTTAAACTGCAAATTAGTTCTTTATTGTATTTGAAATGTTGAATTTCCCTATGGGCTCACAAAACATTTAATAAAGTGAGCAGCTCAGCCATTTCATTACACATACAACATACAAAGTACTATTGGAACAATAGCCTGCAAGCCAGGAGATCCCCAATGCTTTGGAAATAAATTACACCACTACTGTCTGCTTCTATCAAAGAACAGTTTACAGTACTTCCATGTTTAGCGCAAGCTCTGCAGGCTGATGTTTGAATACAGTGTTTCTGATTAATTACAAAATCAATAATAGTTACAAAAAATATATTACTTTATACTGTATATATTGTTACTAGATGGGAAAATGAACTGCAAAGTAACTGCATCACTTAACATATAAATGGTATGGGTCATTAGGTCGAACACACTTAGGTCGACAGTCATTAGGTCGACCACGATTGGTTTGACATGGTCAATAGGTCGACATGTACTAGGTCGACATAGAAAAAGGTTGACATGAGTTTTTTTTTCTGTTTTTGGTGTCGTTTTCTTCGGAAAGTAACTGGGAACCCCAATTAGTGTACCGTGTCCCCTCGCATGGCTTGCTTCACTCGCCATGCTTCAGGCAAGGTGCCTCGCTCCGCTACCGCTGCACTCGGCACAGGTTACCGTTCCCAATTGTAGTCCACGTGACCTAATAACCGTATCCCCATAAAAAGATACCTTACCTGTATAAAATACTGTACTGTCCAACAATATGGGGGTGATTTATCAAAGCTTAGAGAGTGATAAAATGGAGAGTTATAAAGTACCAACCAATCAGCTCATGTCATGTTACAGGCTGTGTTTTAAAAATGACAGTTAGGAGCTGATTGGATGGTACTGGTATTGGCTGGAATGTCAGCAAAAGAGTGTGACCCGGTACAGCAGTTACTTACCTGACACTGAATCTCTGCCATCCTCTTCTGGGACCGGCAGTCAGGTCATGGTGTCTTCGCAGCTGTCATTGAGCGGTTTTGGCTGGGACTAATGCTAAATCTTAATCCTATCACCAGCCTTCCCTTCCACGACCTCCTAGAGTCTAAACCTAACCCTTCTGTCTAATAGGCTACCCCTAACCCTCTGATCCCACAGTCTAATCCTAACCCTCTGTGCCCACAGAATGTTGACATTTCAAACATTCTGCAGATATTGACATGTTCCATGTTGACATGTCACCAATGTCAACATCATAACTGCCCACATTTTGGTGTGGATGCTATGATTGTCTTCATTTTGAAAGTTGACCTGGTGACTGCATCCCGATATACAGTAGAAGGCAACACTCATGAGGACGCTTACATTTTAATTGGATGAGGACACAGCTGAAGCAAGAGGATTGATTGTGGCTCACAGTGGTGATTGGGACAGGAGGCATTAGTGAGGATTGTATACATGGGTGTAGAGAAATCTCTAATGAATAGATGGGTTCTAAGCAAACTTTTAATATTTCAAAGTTATGGGAGATACCTATCACACATTGTAGTGAATTCCATAAATATGTTGCAACATACTATAGGAATGTTGTAGAGGGAGGGAGAAGCTGAAACCAGACACTGGGGGTAATTCCAAGTTGATTGCAGCAGAATTTTTTTTAGCAGTTGGGCAAAACCATGTGCACTGCAGGGGGGGCAGATATAACATTTGCAGAGAGAGTTAGATTTGGGTGGGTTATTTTGTTTCTGTGCAGGGTAAATACTGGCTGCTTTATTTTTACACTGCAACTTAGATTGCAGATTGAACACACCACACCCAAATCTATCTCTCTCTGCACATGTTATATCTGCCTCCCCTGCAGTGCACATGGTGTTGCCCAACTCCTACCAAAATTCCTGCTGCGATCAACTTGGAATTACCCCACTGTACATTGTAAATATGTGGCCAGATCAAGATACATACACTGTAAGCATACGTTGACTTGTTTGGAGTAAAGACATAAAAGTCATTATAATGATCATCAACTTGAAAAAAATATTTATTAAATAAATAAACTTACATCACACCCCAAAACTAAGTAACCCACATAGGCTGGCTACCACAAAAGTAGCAAGATAACAATTGTGATATAGCCCTAGCTCAGTCAGTAGGTGCAGAATTCCATAGGGGAATTAGGACAAAATTAAAATATAGCACTGGCACTATTCCATTTCTTGGGCAGTGGAATAAAGAGTAATAACTGTTAGTCAAAATGAGATTAGATTACTGAGCCTAAAATTCTGGCACTGAATAGTACCCAGAGCCTACCTTGGGGAATGCAAATTTGGCTCCAACGGAGTAGGCCTGCTGCCTCTGGGGTAGAGAGCCGAAGCCTGCCCGCACAGCAGCAGGAGAGGGAGTACCAGCCAGCCCCACAGATGCTGGACAGCAGAGCAGAGGCAGATGACTGAGAGGGGTGCCAGACAGTAGAAGACCGGCACCTGCCTGCAACAGCACTGCAGCTGCCCAAGGAGAACAAGCACTGCAGGACCTGGTAAGAGGCCAGGCTCAGGCACTGTGACATGTGGCTTTGTTAGAAGCAAGTCTCTCATTTTTATTTTATGGTGGGCCCTGGCTGTCAGGGAATACTGGCACTTATAGTTCCTCAAGCTCCAGCATGCCAAATCAGTCAATGTCTACTATGGCTTTCTTGGACTTATCTATTTTTGACTGACAAAATACTTGTATTACCGTGGTTACCACCAGCCAAAGAGTGTCAAGAAGAATTCAAATGTTATTCTGTATAGGGCTAGTTTTTGTTGGGAAAAGGGGAGGATATTTGTGCCAAGTGGAGAAATCTGCCCCTTTTTGCTGATTGCTCGTTGTTTCCTGGCTTTAGCAATAGCCAGGCCCACTACAGCACTGGTAATGGTTATTTATTTGGGTGGGGGTATAGTAAAGGTTTGTGCCGATAGTGCTATCATGTCCTGAGGGTGATAAGAAAAATAAAAGGTAATCTCATGGGCATGTTATGTCATGGTCTATCAGTGAACATGGGTGCATTCACAAACGCAGATCTGCTCCCACAGTGGCCATGTTTAGAGAAATCTCAGAAGGAGATCGATGGTGGACTGTTCAGACCCACTGGTAGAGTTGCACTGTCCAAGGGCACTGAAAGTGGGCGTCTCAAGGCTTGCATAGTCTGGTGCATGCTAGTACACCAGGGGAAAACTGAAACTAGCATTTGCATATTACCACCACTGCGCAAAAAGTTCCAGCCATGCATGCATTAGATCCACCTGTGAATCAGGCCTTCTGTGAGGAATTTATATAAGTGCTTGCCCCAATGGCAAAAATATTTTCTCCATTTACATTTTGTTGTTAATAGACTTTGTTTTGACAAGCTAAATGTAAGGTAGTCTGTATTGTTTCTGTCATTATTTAATTGGCCCAGAAAATGAGTACACCTTTCCTCTTTGTTTCCCCACAGGTTATATGAGAATAACATACATTGATGAGCAAAACGGAATTTACATTGTGAATCACTGAAATGCGATGTGAAACACAATTGTCTGAAATGTATCACAATTTTGTTAGCAGTATCTTCTAATCAGCAGCACCTCATTACAAGCAGGAGTTTATGTTTATATATTTGACATTCAGTCACATTCTATAATTCTGCACTTTTCTTTCCCAATTTCCTATATTATTAGTTAAACATTTTAAAGTTCATTATGAAACATCCTTTCGCATATTGTTCAATTTGGCCAAAAATAAAAGGAATGACATCTCTCAATTAGGCCTCTATAAGGAGATCCATAGAGATTACAAGCAGCTGATCAAATAGCTACAGTCAAAAGTGAGCAGGCAGCATTACATCTCATTTTCTGGCACCCGTCCATGTATATGTATGGCTATACGGTATAGGACATGTGCTAATGATACTTTCATAATTATTTTAGAATGTCCAATGTATTTTATTGTCTAAGGAACAGTCATTAGCCTAATGATGAAACTGAAAAAAAAGTAATTTCAATTATTTATGTGCCCTGCTACATGTATTATAGCTATACTGTCTAGCAGTGTTGAAAAAGCCTTCCTAAAATCAGTGACAATGGCGAGTAATGAACTATATAATAATAAGACTACAGTATATTTCTAGGCAAATCAGTTCCAGACTGATAGAGCTTTTGCATTAATACCATTGTACGAGAAATACTGTATGTCTGGTTATTTTGAGTACATACCTGTACGTGAGCTCTGTGTGGTGTCAACTTTACAGCTTATCCCTGAGACTTGAACTGAATTTACACATAAGCATTATATATCTTATATAATGGTTTCACTAGAGATATGCCATTACACTATTATTTAGCCCTGGAAAATTCATCATCTTGATATATTTTTTTTTTTAAATATTCAAACTATTTTTATAAACTGTCAAATATAACCCAGTTATTCCTGGTGATGGGTGGGTGGATAGAAGGGTTCAGATAGGTGTAGACATGCACATAAGCATGAGAGTGTTGACGTGCCATAAGCATGGGAGTGAAGTACTGTAACATAACTGAGGCATTCTGAATGCTACGTGGCCAAGTGTAGCTAAAGAAGACTAGTCTTCAGTAGAGATTTGCCAGGCTACTGTTTTCTGTGCAGTGTGCAAACTACCACACATCAGATGCAGGGGAGGGGATAAAGCCGGCATCCCGACAGTAATAACAGCCAGTGGGTTAGGTTTAGGGACTGGAAAGGGGGGGGGGGGATTAGGTTTAGGCGCCACATGGGAGGTTAGGGTTAGGCAGCGGGGTGGGGTAGGTTAGCGTTAGGCTGCGGCAAGGGGGTTAGGGTCAGGCTGCGGGGGAGGGATGGTTAGGGTTAGGTGGGGTAGGTTAGGGTTAGGCTGGATGAAGGGGGTTAGGGTCAGGCTGCGGGGGAGGGATGGTTAAGGTTAGGCAGCGGGGGTGGGGTAGGTTAGGGTTAGGCTGCAGGAAGGGGGTTAGAGTCAGGCTGCGGGGGAGGGATGGTTAAGTTTAGGCAGTGGGGGGTTAGGTTAGGGTTAGGCCGCGGGAAGGGGGTTAGGGTCAGGCTGCGGGGAGGAATGGTTAGGGTTAGGCAGTGGGGGTGGGGTAGGTTAGGGTTAGGCTGCGGGAAGGGGGTTAGAGTCAGGCTGCGGGGGCGGGATGGTTAAGTTTAGGCAGTGGGGGGGTTAGGTTAGGGTTAGGCTGCGGGAAGGGGGTTAGGGTCAGGCTGCGGGGGAGGGATGGTTAGGGTTAGGCAGCAGGGGTGGGGTAGGTTAGGGTTAGGCTGCAGGAAGGGGGTTAGAGTCAGGCTGCGGGGAGGGATGGTTAGGGTTAGGCAGTGGGGGTGGGGTAGGTTAGGGTTAGGCTGCGGGAAGGGGGTTAGAGTCAGGCTGCGGGGGAGGGATGGTTAAGTTTAGGCAGTGGGGGGTTAGGTTAGGGTTAGGCTGCGGGAAGGGGGTTAGAGTCAGGCTGCGGGGAAGGATGGTTAGGGTTAGGCAGCGGGGGTGGGGTAGGTTAGGGTTAGGCTGCGGGAAGGGGGTTAGACTCAGGCTGCGGGGGCGGGATGGTTAAGTTTAGGCAGTGGGGGGTTAGGTTAGGGTTAGGCTGCGGGAAGGGGGTTAGGGTCAGGCTGCGGGGGAGGGATGGTTAGGGTTAGGCAGCAGGGGTGGGGTAGGTTAGGGTTAGGCTGCAGGAAGGGGGTTAGAGTCAGGCTGCGGGGGAGGGATGGTTAAGTTTAGGCAGTGGGGGGGTTAGGTTAGGGTTAGGCTGCGGGAAGGGGGTTAGAGTCAGGCTGCGGGGAGGGATGGTTAGTGTTAGGCAGTGGGGGTGGGGTAGGTTAGGGTTAGGCTGCGGGAAGGGGGTTAGAGTCAGGCTGCGGGGGAGGGATGGTTAAGTTTAGGCAGTGGGGGGGGGGTTAGGTTATGGTTAGGCTGCGGGAAGGGGGTTAGGGTCAGGCTGCGGGGAGGGATGGTTAGGGTTAGGCAATGGGGGTGAGGTAGGTTAGGGTTAGGCTGCAGGAAGGGGGTTAGGGTCAGGCTGCAGGAGAGGGATGGTTAAGTTTGGGCAGTTTGGATGGGGGGTTAGGGTTAGGCACCTCCTGGGGTTGATTAGTGTCAGGCACTAAGGGGGAGATTAGGGTTAGGCTGTGGGAACAGAGGGTTAGGGGACAGGAGACCCTGTCAGAATTTCATACATCGGGATCCCGGCGTCGGTATTGTGAGTGTCGGCATCCCGGCCACAGGCATTACATACTGATTTTGCACTGGGTGTTTCCTGATACTCTTGACCTTTGGGTATCATATATTGTATTCAGTATAAATACAAAAATGTATATGTTTAACCCTATTGGGGTGAGTGGAAATATTATATAACAAGTAGAAGAATATGAGATGAGTGTAGAATGCAGGATATACAGTCAGCAATTACAGATATTTGTAGTAGTATAATTAGGGATATGTAAGAGTTAAAAGATGCACTGGTTAACCAGGTGAATATGTGTACAGAAGAGGAAGTTAAAAATAATTGTTAAATAGAAAAGAAAATGGTACTGTATAAAGGAGCAGCAGTTAAAGCAACAAATATCAGCAATAATAAAAGGTAACGGTAAATTTCTAAATCAGAAAAGAAACATAATAATAATGAAATAATTAAATCTAAATGTAATAGTAAAATTAATAGTTATGAACTATGATAAATAGCCACAATATAGATATGATAAAAAATGAATAACGTAAATCCACTAAAAATAAATACCATAAAAAGAAGAAAAAATTAAAAAGAGAAAAATACATAATTTCAAACTAACTTGGTCCTTAATTATAGGAGTAACTCCAAATGTGATTCATCGCACTGGATTCTTTTACTAAAGAGGTCACATTCATTTGCAAAAATCCCCACTAATGGGTCAGTATCAGGATCCCTGAGCTTGGCATGCCGGCAGTTAGAATACCGACAACGACATCATAATGAGCAGCATCCCGACGCCTGTTCAGTAAGTATACTAACACTACTCCCCTACCCCCCTATCCCTAACCCTCCCCACCCCCTCAACCAGACCCAACCCCCCCCCCTTCCCCGCAGCCTAACCCTTCCCCTCCCTGGTAGTGCCTAACCCTAGTCCTCCCTTTCCACAGCCTAAACCTAACCCTCCCTCCCCCGCAGCCTAATCCTAACCCCCTTCACCCCCGGTTGTGCCTAACCCTAACCCCTCCCCCCCCCCCCCCCACAGCCTAACAGTAAACCCCCCTCACAGCCTAATCCTAACCATCCCCCCGCAGCCTAAACCTAACCTTCCCCAGCAGCCTGATCCTAGCCCGGCCCGGCATACTTACAATCAGGATGCTGGCAGTTGGGATTCTGGCATCATGGAGTTTTTGTTTTGTTTTTTCTTTTGATACTTATTCACTGTAAAGTTTTATGTAGTCCACATATCACTCCACAATGATTTTTGTTAACGTTATTGAGTTAAGCCCACAGCAGCTCTTGTAAGCACTATTCAGTATTTTGCATGGTTCTGGGAATTTCATTAGTACTGGGTCAATTTCACCCCTAGTTAATCTCTAGTTTTTGGTGAAGTTAATGACATAACTCAAAAAACAGAGTTTAGCTTATTATTACTTGCGTCACTTGCGTCACTGAAGAGGTGTCACTGAAGTTGATGTCACCCAATGCAGCACTATGAAATCCTGGCGGGCCACTCCCCTGGTGTATGGGCAGCCCCAGCAGAGCTGTTCTGTTATTTTGGTGTCACTCCCTCAGATGGTGTCACAGAGCAGCGGTGATGGATGATGTGCGCATGATTTCGTCATTCTGCACTGTGCTGGGAGAGGCTGGAGACTTCCCATACACCAGGGGGAGTGGCCTTGCAAAGAGTCCGGAGTGCTGCACTGGGTGACACCAACCCCAGTGACGCCACTGAATGAGGGCCAGTAATAAAAGTAATAATAATAATAATAATGTTATTTATATAGCACTTATAAAACACAAGATATAAAATAATCTTAACAGAAGTAGACTAATAACACAATTTACAGTACATGGCCAATAGAGTATAACTTTATCCAAAACTAAACACAATGCAAATGAACATAAATATGACAAGTTGAAGGGTAACAGGGTTTTAAAACCCAAAATAAGGCCCACTGAAGAAGAATGGAGGTTTTCCTGCTTTGAGGCATCATGTGATCTCCAAAATCCCTGGATTCACTATGCACCTGTAAATTAAGCTTTCTTTTTGGATTTATGGCATTAATTCTACCAAAAACTATAGATTAACATGGAGTGGAATTGACCTATTACTAATGTGTTTCCCAGAACAATGCAATAATCTTACCAATGCTTGCAAGAGCTGCTGTGGGCTTACCTCAGTAATGTTAACAATCTAGACCACAGGTTCTCAAACTCGGTCCTCAGGACCCCACACAGTGCATGTTTTGCAGGTCTCCTCACAGAATCACAAGTGAAATAATTAGCTCCACCTGTGAACCTTTTAAAATGTGTCTGTAAGTAATTAATACATCTGTGTACTTGCTGGGTTACCTGCAAAACATGCACTGTGTGGGGTCCTGAGGACCGAGTTTGAGAACCACTGATCTAGACCATTGCGCAAATTATCCATCATCGCTGCTCGGTGACACCATCTGAGGGAGTGACATTAAAATAGCAGAGCAGCAGTGCTATTTTGGTGTCACATCCATTGTTAGTGTCAGCTGGTGCAGTCCACAACTTCCTAGTAGGGTTACCACCTCGTGCCTTTAATTCTGGACACATTAATTACACAGGTTCTGTGATTGGCTGACTTCAAATCAAGACTCAATTTCACCTGGTTTTAATCAGCAACAGAACCTGTGTAATTAATATGTGTCCAGAATTAAAGGGATGAGGTAGTAACCCTACCCCCTAGTGAAACCACAGCTTTAATTATTAGTACTCCCATTTCTAAAAAGTAGAAGAGTGAGAAATATCTTTGTTATGCATCCAACACTGGCAAATTCAATTAAATAAAAATATGTAAATTTACCGCAAATCGCTGTAAATTCGCAAAAGTGCCTATTCATTTGTCCGTGAAAAATGTTTCACTGTATTTTTACCGCGAATTTCAAACTTGGGTAAAATCCCTATTATAAGTTCTGTCTGGTATTTTGTTGTGAAAACCGGACTGTTGTGCGCAAAACACATAATGATTTGTGCTGATTGTTTTTTTACTGGAACTGATTTAACTCAAAGATTGTTCTATGGGTCTTACTTCATACATACAGCAGCTATTATTCTTCCTCACATTTTTTGTTTACTGCTGGAACTGTATTAGTGAATCATATCCATTATAGTTAAAACATCAGAATCACTCAAAACTAGTACACTATTGAAAGGAATGGCAGGGGTAGTATTTTGCATCCCCCGCTCCCATGTAATAAATATTATTTAACTGTAACATTTCCATTTTGATCAAGTAAAGCAACATCATATATATATATATATATATATATATTATTTTTTTATTTTCTTTAAATCTGCTTTCTTTTGCTTCTCTGTACACTTATTTTGTTGTCTGTCACTTTCTGAATACAGAATAAAGTAAAAGGTAAATCACTCTTGCTAAAAGTAGTATTGAATGTGTAGCTAGTTAATAAATGCTAATGCAAATTTTAAGTTTAGAAACGTTGCTAACTGGTCCCTGGTTTCAAAAAGGTTAAAAACTACCTTTAGCAATAACCACTCAAAATGGGTGACTCCGGAAATCCGGTGCAATCCATAAATAGCGACAAATGGAATAATATATTTAACCCTAAATAGCCGACATCTGGCTCTTTCCTTGTGTCTGCTCGATGAAGCACCTGATCAGCGACTAGTGGTCACCCACAATAATGGGACATTTAAACTTAGATGATTTACAGGCTGACACTCTGTAGAAACAGTATACTTTTTTCATTGTGTCCCTTTAAAAGTTTAAGCAATTCTTTCCTTTCTTTTAATGTTGACTGAAATAAAATCACTGCAATACATATAGTCACTTCGTACCTCCACGGGAACTACAGAGATTAAATTATGAAGCAAATCTAAGCTTTGAGGCCAATTTTATTTCATCTGTATTCCCTATTTTCATCTCTTCATCTTTCTATCACAATCTGCATCATTATTAGCAACACCAGATTAGTAGCAAAGAATGAAAAGTAAGACATCTGTGCTATAGCATTAATAAATTCAAAATGTTTTGACTTTCATCTTGCAGACATTAGCACTGAGCTGTTCTGCATAGCGACTCCTGTTCACAGCATCATTGTCTTCCAATCGCATCAAAATATTCATAGTTAAAGGTAAAAAAAAAGTAATCACCGATATCCCGCATGAACAGTAAGAAAAGTCCAAAAGATTGTTCTTAAATCCAGTACTTTTGCCTATTGTTCTTCTGTACCTTTATTTCTAATTACTGGAACAATTTTAAGGCACTGAGGCAAGCCTCCAGCAGTGTGCTGAAGGTGTGTTTCTGCTGTTATGCCCTCTGGCTTTGCTGCCAGCCTATTCCCTTAGATCAGAGCCAGAAGCTAGACTGCTTCCGAATACCGATCACCTAACCTAGACCTAATCCTTTGAGTTCTCTCTGGCATCTATTCCTTCTGCCAGTTTCCTCTTCTGTTCGTATCTTTTCTTCTGAAGTTGACAACAAAGCTATCCTCGGGGTCTTCCTTGATGTAAGGCCACTCTTGATGTTTTTACAGTGTATGTTTTTTTGTACCCTAAACTTGTGCTACTTTTATATTCAGCTAGAACAATATTTGTTCACTAGAACATAAAGAGAAATTCTGCCTGTTGCATTGATTTATAGATTTTTTTAATTTGTACGGCTGGATTTCAAAAGTAATCTTTTGTCACTTTGCTGGTCTTCTTCACCTAGAATTCCTTCCACAGCCAGGACTGCATATTTTTTTACCTATTAGTTCAACTTCTTTATTTACCCTAAATTGGCCTACCATGCCATTATTAATTTTAGAAGACAGCTATACAAGATGTGCATGAATATGAAATTGCTATGAAGCTGGAAACTTTTGAACAGCTCCTGTCCTTTGTGATAGTGAGTTTTAAAAGGGAAATCTCCAAAGAGCTAATTAGCAGACGAATGGTTCTCTAGCTTGAACAAAGCTGGAGAGATAGCAGATAACTAAAAGGACCTGGCCATGGTTGTTTTAAATCAAAGCATTGATAGTGCACTGGAACGTAACCTTAGGCTGCTACCTGACAGGGACAATATTAGAGAGGAACATGGCAATGAGGAATTTAGTGACAGCCACATCCCATTATTCTCCAAAGAGTAAGCAATCTCCGGAACAACAAGCTAATTATCTGATTGCCGGCACGGACAGGCATACTTGGCCTGTTTACATAGCACTGCTATTTTATATGTTTATTGGATTATAAAACTCTAGCTATACATAGAATTCATGCAGTGGTAAAAGTATAAGCAGCAAATCATCATACATGAAGAGTTTAATAATCAGACAATGGCATACTTAACCTTTAAGAGGCTTTATCAAGGCATATTCATCACTGATAATATTCCATACATAGGGTGTAAATATATTACTTTGCACCAATCCAGTCACTAAGACCCTTGCACACCTACCAACATGAACCATTACTCCCAGGAGACGTTGCAACGCTTTAATTTCCCTTTGAAATACTCTGGCCCAATTT